>NC_083771.1:19875714-19960714 GCF_963514075.1 Conger conger
ATAGGAGCTAGGCTACAGCACTGAGACATAGGGGCTACACTACAGCACTGAGACATTGGAGCTAGGCTACAGCACTGACACACAGGGGCTACGCTACAGCACTGAGACATAGGAGCTAGGCTACAGCACTGAGACATAGGAGCAAGGCTACAGCACTGAGACATAGGAGCTAGGCTACAACACTGAGACATAGGGGCTAGGCTACAGCTATGCTACAGCTGGGCTAGCTTAGCCACAGTTTCTCAGTGCCGTGCTGTAGCCTAGCCCCTGTGTTTCCGTGCTGTAGCTTAGCCCCTGTGTTTCCGTGCTGTAGCTTAGCCCCTGTGTTTCCGTGCTGTAGCTTAGCCCGTGTTTCCGTGCTGTAGCCTAGCCCCTGTGTTTCCGTGCTGTAGCCTAGCCCCTGTGTTTCCATGCTGTAGCCTAGCCCCTGTGTTTCCGTGCTGTAGCTTAGCCCCTGTGTTTCCGTGCTGTAGCTTAGCCCCTGTGTTTCAGTGCTGTAGCTTAGCCCCTGTGTTTCAGCGCTGTTTCTCCCCTGCACTCACGGTGTTTCTGCGATGCACACAGAAGCGTTAGTGCCGCCGTGACGCTCTGCTGGTCCTCCGTAGCGGCGCGGCGGAGTGCTCTGTGCTGCTGTGTGTCTCATGCCGCGCGGTGACGCCCGCCGGTGACGGTGGATAAGCCCCGGTGACAGTCCTCGGCTCGGTCGAGAGGTTGACGTGATTCGAGCTGACCCGCCCCGCCGCAGATGTCCTGGAAGGGCTGATGACCTGTGACAGCGCGTAAATGACAGCTTCAGCTCAGAGGCACGGGGGGGGGGGGGGGGGGGGGGGGGGGGCGCAAAACTGGTGAAAGCCCCCCCCTTCCCCCTCTCCCCCACTCACATGCACACACACACAGGCACACACACACACATACGCACACACACTCACGCGCACGCACACACTCACCCAGACTTACACACACACAGTCACACACACACACACACACACACACACATGCACACTCACACAGGCACACACACACATACGCACACACACTCACGCACATGCGCACGCACACACCCACACAGACTCACACACACACATACACACCCCTTCGGGCCTCTTTTGATGTTGTCTGAGAATGGCAAATTCGACACTAGACAAGGGAAGGGGCCACTCTGTTATGCCGTTAGGCGTTGTGTGTGTGAGACTCTATTCCTGCTGTTGCCGAGCGGGACGCCGTGAGGGTGGGCTGTTTGAGAACAGAAATCAGTTGGCAGCAGGCTTGGGTGTTTCTGGGCTGCATTTACTCCTAGAGCCCTGAGGGGGGAAATGGGGTGAGGGGTGATTGGGGGGCAGGGGGGTGCTGATAAAGCGAGCGGCTCAGGGCAACAAGGACACGCAGCAGGTCGCTCTCTCACTCTCTCGGAGCAGGGAAATTTATGGCCGCTTTCGCTCAACGGAAACATGCTGTGGATCTGCACTGTGGGAATGCCCCACCAGGTCCACACTACCGCCCCCCAGCCCCACCCCCACACCCTCGTGACAGAACAGCAGACAGCAGAGGATCGATGGCAGTAGATGTGGATTAAGGGGGGGGGAAGGGGCAATAAAACACTTCCCCCCCCCCTCCGTGCCTCTCTGGCAGCAATGACAATGGCTCCCCCGGAGCCTGATTAACACACTACGCCCAATTGCTTGTGTGTGTGTGAGTGCATGTGTGTCCTTGCTGTCATTTGTGTGTGTGTGTGTGTGTGCGTGTGCGTGCATGTATGCACATGTGTATGTATGTATGTATGTGTGCCTGAGTGTGCGTGTGTGTCCGTGCTGTCATTTGTGTGTGTGTGTGTGTGCGTGCGTGTGCATGCAGGTGTGCACATGTGTGTGTATGTATGTGTGCATGAGTGTGCGTGTGTGTCCGTGCTGTCATTCCTGTGTGCCGTTTGTGTGTACCCCTATTGCAAAAAATTCCTTCCAAAAAATGTACAAGTGAATCCCTGTCAGAATGGTCTCTGGTGCTTGAAGATCCAGACGCAGGGATTACTGATGTATAAACTGTACAAAGCAGAGGAGTGCAGCTTGTTTTGCATGTGGAATTCATACATGCAAATACACATTTTAAGCACATGTATGTGTCACACTGTGGGGGGGCGACATGCTCTGTGCTGGGGATGCTTAGGCTGCAGGATGGAGGAGTAGATCCAGTTTCATGGCCTGAATGATTTCCTGGGTACCGGAATAGTTTCTTGGGTCCCTGAATGGTTTCTAGGATCTCAGAATGGTTTCATTGGTTCCTGAATGGTTTCTAGGATCTCAAAATGGTTTATTGGGTCCCTAAATGGTTTCTAGGATCTCAAAATGGTCTCTTGGGTCCCTGGGTGGTTTCTAGGATCTCAGAGTGGTTTCTTGGGTCCCTGAATGGTTTCTAGGATCTCAGGATGCTTTATTGGGTCCCTGAATGGTTTCTAGGATCTCAGAATGGCTTCATGGATCCCAGAATGGCTTCTTGGATCCCGGAATGGCTTTTTGGGTCCCGGAATGGTTTATTGGGTTGCAGGAATGTTTTCTTGGGTCCCCAGAATGGTTTCTCAGGCCCAGCAATGACTCCTTGTTACGACACCTCCGGGAGGTGGAAGCGTCCCGCGGTGGGTCTTGTGCCAGCGCAGGGCTGTTAATGAAAGCAGCGCGGCTTAGGTCCCGACAGATGGTCCCGCAGATGGTCCAGCGCTCATTTCAAACTTATGAAACGGGGAAGTGCATGAGGCCACACCATGTGACCCAACAGGCCCCGCCTCCACACAGATACCCGCTGCTCATTAGCAGAAAGAAATGCGTCCATTCGAGGTCAGATATCACAGAGTGTGAGCGTGAGGAAGGAGTGTGAGAAATATAATTTGGCTATGAATATACAGTGTAAGACTAGACTCATGAATTACATTTGTTTGAATTTTGGATTGAAACATAGGTGAATGACATTTTCTGAATGGGCATCAGGACTGATGTATTCTATATTTAATATTTAATATACAATGTGGGTGTGTAGATACTGTATGTATCAGTTAAATGCTAAAGTATTGGGACAGTAATATGGTATCTGTTTTGGCTCTGTTCTCCAGCACTTTGGATTTGGAAAAAAATAGAACATTGAATATGAGGTTAAAGTGTAGAATGCAGAATTTGAGGTATTTACAGCCATATCAGGGGAACTGTGTGGAAATTAAACAGTGTATAGTCCCCCTACTGCCTTTCAGCCAGATTCAGCCAGATTCATTTAGCTCCTTTATATAAGATTTCTTCTTATGTTTTGTAGCCAGAGATCATAAAATTATGGTCCTCAAGGGCTGAGAACGGCTGGTTTTCTGTGCCTGATTGCTGGCCATTCAGTAGTACTGACTGTTCTGTTAATTACTCAGGAGAAAAGAAAACCAGGGCTGGACTGAGGGTCAGATTTGATTCTCCCTGTTTTAGGCAATAAAATCGGCATAATAATGAAAAAACAAATTTCTGAAAAATCATCTCAGTTGCACACTGGAGTACAGAGTTTAATCGGAAAGAGCGCTGGGAGAATTGCCCTGACAGAGAGGTCCAGTGTGGCTTCTTAAGGGAGCAGGAGTTCACACAAGGGTCCTGTCCTGTCGCATTAACATTAATTTTTCAAATATGCCTTTTGGCAATAGTTTTATTGGTTATGTTCAAAGGACATCTGCAAGTATTTCCATAATCATAAGACTGTGATTATATCCTCATCTTGTGACTAAGCTCATGTAACATTTCTACTGGCTGGTTTAACGGCTGTACATTTTGTGACGAGCAACAGGTCCCTGGACCTGTGCTGAGCAGAATGATCTAGACTTCAGTGGTGTGAAAAGGCGAGCATCGCTGGGCTGAACGGCCTGTTGTTGCCGTCATGTGATGTTATGTGATGTTCTGTGATGATTATGAGCACACTGGCTATACGATGAGCAGACTCACCATGTCCTCGGCACACAGCCAGCTGCTGCGCGTTCCGTAAAAACAGTCCCCTTACCGCGTTATACTCCTCCTCCTTCGCATCGCTCTCACACACAAAGTTTCAACAGACCCTGGGTTATATGAATAAAATCACTTTATTGCTGTAATTTGGTAATGTAAATGGATCTCTGGCATTGAGACACAACGCCCCAGGCCCCATTTCCCCTCACATTACTCCAGTACTCCAGGCTGTGGATGAAACAATGGAAACAATTAACTATTTGTGAAGAAGGACACGGGCACATTTGGTACTGATGCAATATATGGCTAATATAATCTGTTTGGAACAAATATTGTCAGGTAATGCAATGCACTGTAATGTAGTGTAAGGTATATAATGCTAATCTCTTGACTGATTTCCTATGTCTGATAGTAGGTTATTTCCTTAACATGCCCAGGTGCACAGGGAGTGAGGTAGGGAGGTTGGCCACCACTCAAGCTTAGATGGGCCACATTACGTCCTGTTCCCAGTCACCAGGCTGGAAATACATCCCTCCCAGTCCCAAACCCGTGCACTGAAATTCTCCTACAACACAAAACAAATGTTCTGTCAAAGTGAATGTAGATCTGGTGTCCAAACTATCTTTTAGAATTTGCATTTATGCTTTTGGGATCTGTATCCATATATTCTGTTACATGTATATATAGTATAAATAAGGAATTATTTCTACATATTTACATTTACATATTCATGGTTTATATACTATATACACTCAGCGAGCAATTTATTAGTAGACCTGTCCACCAGCTTGTTAATGCAAATATCTAATCAGCCAATCATTTGGCAGAAACTAAATGCATAAAATCAGGCAGACATGGCCAAGAGGTTCAGCCGTTTTTCAGACCAAATGTCAGAATGGGGAAGAAATGAGATCTAAGTGACTTTGACCACCGAATGATTGTTAGTGCCCGATGGGGTGGTTTGAGTATCTTAGGAACTGCCCTGAAATATCCTGGAATTTTCACGCACAGTAATCTCTAGAGTTGCAGAGAATGGTGCGTAAAACACAAAACATGCAGTGAGCAGCAGTTCCCAGAGTGCAAGAGGTCAGAGGAGAAGGGCCAGACTGTTTGAAGCTGACAGGAAGGTGACAGTAACACACATAACCAAGAATTACAAAAGCGGTATGCAGAAGAGCATCTCTGAACACACAACACATCAAACCTCTAAGTGGGTAGGCTGCAGTAGTAGAAGACCAATAAGTCTAATAAATACCTAATAAAGTGCTCAGTGAGTGTATATTCAGGATTTATATAAATATGTCCTGCATGGCTCCCTGTATATATATACAGTACTGTGCAAAAGTCTTAGGCACCCTAGACTTTATTATATATATATATATATATTTTTTTTTTGGTGTGTTAGTATAAAATAACACATTTGAGATTTCCAAATATTCATTCTTTAAAAATAATTTTACAGAGATATTTCGTATTTAATAAAAAAAAGTAACATATTACTGTAAGCAATTTATTACTTTTTACATAAAAACTTGATCAAGGCTGTCTGAGATCAGAAGCAAGGAGCCAACCAAAGTCTGAGAAGAACTGTGGCAAGTTCTCCAACAGGCTTGGAACAACCTCCCTGCTGATTGTCTTATAGAACTGCAGGACAGCGTTGGCTATCTCAGAGAAGTGATGCAGTTTTAACGCCGAAGGGTGGTCACAAAAAATATTGATTTGATTTAGTTTTTAACTATTCTGCCAAATTACTAAAATGTAATGTAAAATATATAGTACGTTTATTTAGGACCTTTCGTCTAATTATTTTTGAAAGAATCTTATCTGTACAGAATGTTATACAGGCGCCTAAGACTTTTGCACAGTACTGTACATATATATATATATATATACTCATATATACTCTCACTCATATATATATATATATGAGTGAGAGAGAGAGTGAGGGACGGAGGGAGGGAGGGAGTGCAGGAGGGAGAGATGGAGAGATGGATGCATAGAGAGGGGGGCGTAGCACAAGGTCTATAAATGTGAGAGAACTGAGGAAACTGTAAATAATTAAGAAATGCTGAGCGAGGCCCCTCCACCGCCCCACCGCCCCATTGCTTTCCATCCCTCACCAACACCCCCACAACACCCCCAACACCCCCACTCTCCAGGAGCCTGGGAAAAAGACCAGTTCCGCCTCCTCTCCAAAAACCTCACCCCCCCCCCACCCAGATTACGTCTGCATTTCTGACCGCACTGAGTCAGGTACGCCTGGAGCCCACATCGATTACACCCTCTGCGCTCTTTATTTATCATCCCTCTCTCTCTCGCTCTCTCTCTCACACTCACTCTCTCTCTCCCTATCACTCTCTCTCTCTCTCGCTCTCTCTCTCACACTCACTCTCTCTCTCCCTATCACTCTCTCTCTCTCTCTCTCGCTCTCTCTCTCACACTCACTCTCTCTCTCCCTATCACTCTCTCTCACTCTCTCTCTCGCACTCACTCTCTCTCTCCCTATCACTCACTCTCTTGCTCTCTCTCTCTCTCACACTCACTCTCTCTATCACTCTCTCTCACTCTTTCTCTCTCACACTCACTCTCTGTCTATCACTCTCTCTCGCTCTCTCTCTCTCACACTCACTCTCTCTCACTCTCTCTTTCTTTCTCTCACACTCTCTCTCTATCACTCTCTCTCGCTCTTTCTCACACTCACTCTCTCTCTCCCTATCACTCTCTCTCACTCTCTCTTTCTTTCTCTCACACTCTCTCTCTCTCTCTATCACTCTCTCTCTCGCTCTCTCTTTCTTTCTCTCACACTCTCTCTCTCTATCACTCTCTCTCGCTCTCCCTTTTTCTCTCTCACACTCTCTCTCTCCCTGTCACTCTCTCTCACTCTGTCTCTCCATCACTCTCTCTCTCTCCCTATCACTCTCTCTCTCACTCTGTCTCTCCATCACTCTCTCTCACTCTCTCTCTCTCCCTATCACTCTCTCTGTCTCTCTCTCTCGCACTTACTCTCGTACTCTCTCTCTGTCTCTCTCTGCCTCTCTCTCTCTCTCTCTCTCTCTCTCTTTAGTGCCACATCCCCCAGCATGCTCTGCTCCACAGCACCTTCCATCCACACCAGGCTGTCATTTCTCAGCGTGCAGCCTGGCCCCTGCAGACTCAGAAACTCTGATCTCTGCCCTCTAAGCCCCCCACCACCACCACCACTGTCATCCCTGTCATTAACCCTCCACCCGCCGGGACACAACTCATCTCTGAGAAGACTTGCTTTCAGAATAAAAGCCCTCCCTGTTTCCCTGCCTTGGGATATTTCTTTTTTCAGCCTTTTTTTTTTTTTTTTTTTTTTTTTTTTGCTAGAAAGAGTCATCAAGCTGGCCGCCGGGAGATAGAGTGGTGGATGTTTTTTCTTGGTAAGCCGCTAAGCGGCTTCTCCCACTCCTCACTTAATGGAAAGAGGTGGGCGGCGGCTGAGATGGAGGCTCTGAACGCCTCTTCTCCAATGACGCGCGAGGTGGGCGTGGCCTCTGAACGGTGCTGTGGACAGCTTGGCTGTGTTCGAAACCACGCACTAGCATACTGCTCGTACTAAATCTCAGCCTTTTTAAAATCATTTAAACGTATTACGAGCAGTATGCTAAGTACGCTGTTTAGAACACAGCCCTCGTCTTTGTGGGGTGGAGGTTTCTGAGCCTCCTGGAGGGGCCCTTTTTTCCAGCTTTTTATCCTCATATTAATAGTGTCAGCATGGCTGTTTGGCATATTGCAATGAAATATCTTATCAAGCTCTTTCTGTTCTTTTGGGCGCTGTACTCCAGCACATTTGATTTTAAATCAAAGAATGAATATGAGGTTAAATTGCAGACTATCGGCTTTATTTTAATGGTATTCACATCCATATTCCATCCGAAATTTTGACACATTTATTGAGTATTGCCGTCTGTTTTGTTCCCATAAGAACGGGAGCCATGGAGGGGTGAGGGGCCCTCCGTCAGCAGAGAGCAGGGAGCCGTTCCTTTCTCTCACAAAGGCAGCCTCTTCCTCCGGAGTGAGCGCAGCTTCATTTGCATGTGCGGCGGTGGCTCGCATGCGGGGGATATAGATCACCTGCACAGTGGAGTGCTGAAGAGCGACTCACAGTGCAGCGTGCCACTCGCAGACCAAGGCCCCAGCGCAGAGGGGCTCGGCCGTGTGGGCTACAGGAGAGGGGCTCGGCCGTGTGGGCTACAGGAGAGGGGCTCGGCCGTGTGGGCTACAGGAGAGGGGCTCGGCCGTGTGGGCTACAGGAGAGGGGGTCAGGCTTGTGGGCTACAGGAGAGGGGGTCAGGCTTGTGGGCTACAGGAGAGGGGCTCGGCCCTGTGGGCTACAGGAGAGGGGGTCAGGCTTGTGGGCTACAGGAGAGGGGCTCGGCCCTGTGGGCTACAGGAGAGGGGGTCAGGCTTGTGGGCTACAGGAGAGGGGCTCGGCCCTGTGGGCTACAGGAGAGGGGCTCGGCCGTGTGGGCTACAGGAGAGGGGCTCGGCCGTGTGGGCTACAGGAGAGGGGCTCGGCCGTGTGGGCTACAGGAGAGGGGGTCAGGCTTGTGGGCTACAGGAGAGGGGCTCGGCCCTGTGGGCTACAGGAGAGGGGCTCGGCCCTGTGGGCTACAGGAGAGGGGGTCAGGCTTGTGGGCTACAGGAGAGGGGGTCAGGCTTGTGGGCTACAGGAGAGGGGGTCAGGCTTGTGGGCTACAGGAGAGGGGGTCAGGCTTGTGGGCTACAGGAGAGGGGGTCAGGCTTGTGGGCTACAGGAGAGGGGGTCAGGCTTGTGGGCTACAGGAGAGGGGGTCAGGCTTGTGGGCTACAGGAGAGGGGCTCGGCCGTGTGGGCTACAGGAGAGGGGGTCAGGCTTGTGGGCTACAGGAGAGGGGGTCAGGCTTGTGGGCTACAGGAGAGGGGGTCAGGCTTGTGGGCTACAGGAGAGGGGGTCAGGCTTGTGGGCTACAGGAGAAGGGGACTGCAGCAGGGCACAGGTCTTTATGGGGCTTTATTGCTCTGCCGCCTCCAGCTTCAGTCTCCACCATTTTGAAAACCGTTTTGAAATATTTTTATTTGGGGGACATTTTACGTGTTTATGTGTGATGATCCCTGCCACCCTTCACCCCCCGTGCCAGGTGCCTGCTGGGTGAAGGCCTTAGAGTGGTGAGCCCAACCCACAGAGCCCAGCGCTCACTCTGCCTCCAGTGTCAGGGCCCTGTCTCTCAGCCACTCTGGAGCCCAGCCCCTCACTCTGCCTCCAGTGTCAGGGCCTCTGGAGCCCAGCCCGGGCATGCAGCCCAGTCCCTCCCCTCCTCCTCTTCATGGAGCTAGCGTTCCTCTGCACACACAAAAACACAAACACGAGGAAAACACTCTCTGACAGGCTTTAATCTGTGAGCTTTCAGAGATTTGTCGTGATTAAAACCAAAAATGCTAAGAGCCGCTTCCTCAAACACAGATTAAGCTTATTCTCGGACTAAATTACGTTTTCAGCTTTGTGTAGAGAATCCCCATCCTCTCTGTGAAACTGTCCCATTGAATGTGTCCAGGAAGGCTGTTCTGCCCTTCAATAGTGCGGTCTCACTACACTGCAAATAGAGACCCAGTGTCCGCTAACAACGATCTAAATGATCTTAACGATCAACAGCACTCGTTATGTCAAGCAGCAGTTTCTTTAGCCTACTCAGAATCCCGTGCTCTCATTCTCAGGCATAGTAAGGTACATTTCCAGACATCCCATTATCGCTATAGGATCTGCTCGGCACAAAGATCTGCTCAGGGTCCTTTCGCGGAATGATTAATCGAGATGCACTGCATCGATTGCTTTCAAAGATTTTCATGAAAATTTCAGACCTTAGCGTTCCTTCCATTGCCCAATTAAAAAGTACATTACATTACATTAATGGCATTTGGCAGACGCTCTTATCCAGAGCAATGTACAGTTGATTAGACTAAGCAGGAGACAATCCTCCCCTGGAGCAATGCAGGGTTAAGGGCCTTGCTCAAGGGCCCAATGGCTGTGCGGATCTTATTACGGCTACACCGGGATTAGAACCACCGACCTTGCGTGTCCCAGACATGTACCTTAACCACTACGCTACAGGCCGCCCCGTAGTAGTAGTAGTGTCTTGGTGGCACAGCCTGCAGAGCACTGACCTCAACGGTTCGAATCCGACCGTCTGACAATTTGTTGCATGTCTTTCCCTCTCTCTCGCCCCCATTCTTCCTGTCTCTCTCCACTATAATGTCCAATAAAAGGCCTAAAAAATATCTTTAAAAAAAGTAAAGCCACAGAGAAATATGATTTTTTTTTTACATGTCGTATAAGATCTCCGCAATGTTCCAACAATGTATAAGCAACTATTTCACCATAACGGAGGCACAAACTGTTCTTTCTATTGTGATTCAAGCACGCACACTCTCAAACGCCCAACTCAACACCCCAAGAAATGTATACGTTATGCTTATATTAACACTAATGGTCGAGAATTTACAAGTATTTAACTCCTGCTTTCTGAGCCAGCTCCATACTCCATACTGTGCATCGGAGGAACACATAACGATACATCACTGTGTAGTGAAGAGATGCGAGGACCCCGGGCGGATCGTATCCCGACACCGGCGATCCCTGAATCAACCTTGACCTTCAACAGTGACCCCGCCTCCTGCTGCCTGGAGTGTAAATTTGATTGGTCCCGCCGCCGGACATGACCGCGTGGCCCCACCTCGTCTGCCTTATCGAGCAAATTGAATTATTCAAAGTGAACGAGCTGCTTATGGTGACAAGGCGCCATAGATCAGATGGACAGGAGTGGACCCCCCCCCCCCCCACACACCCCACGGTCCACTGCCCTCCCCCACATATAGAACATGATCTCTGGACATCCTGAGTGGTTCATTGGCCTCAAGGGCTTTATGACAGTGCGTGACAATTTGCCATCAATTTCAAGAGGACACTGTAATGGACACCCTTGAGCGAGGCCCTTTCATTCTCCCCCTGTGGGGATGAAAGTAATTTATGATTGCATGACAAGAATCTGAAAGAGGGCATGACCTATTCTGTAAAGGTAGCTGTGTGAATCTGCAGTATGGAGGTTGTAAAGGTAGCTGTGTGCATCTGCAGTATGGAGGTTGTAAAGGTAGCTGTGTGCATCTGCAGTATGGAGGTTGTAAAGGTAGCTGTAAGAAACTGCAGTATGGGGGTTGTAAAGCTTGTAAAGCTAGCTGTGTGAATCTGCTGTGTGAGGGTTGTAAAGGTAGCTGTCTCAATCTGCAGTATGGGGTTGTAAAGCTAGCTGTGTGAATCTGCAGTGTGAGAGTTGTAAAGGTAGCTGTTTGAATCTGCTGGATGAGGGTTGTAAATGTAGCTGTTTGAATCTGCAGTATGAGGGTTGTAAAGGTAGCTGTTTGAATCTGCAGTGTTAGGGTTGTAATGCAAGCTGTGTGAATCTGCAGTATGGAGGTTGTAAAGGTAGCTGTAAGAAACTGCAGTATGGGGGTTGTAAAGCTTGTAAAGGTAGCTGTGTGAATCTGCAGTGTGAGGGTTGTAAAGGTAGCTGTTTGAATCTGCTGTATGAGGGTTGTAAAAGTAGCTGTTTGAATCTGCAGTATGGGGTTGTAAAGGTAGCTGTCTGAATCTGCAGTATGAGGGTTGTAAAAGTAGCTGTTTGAATCTGCAGTTAGGGTTGTAAAGGTAGCTGTTTGAATCTGCAGTGTTACGGTTGTAAAGGTAGCTGTGTGAATCTGCAGTATGAGGGTTGTAAAGGTAGCTGTTTGAATCTGCAGTTAGGGTTGTAAAGTTAGCTGTGTGAATCTGCAGTTAGGGTTGTAAAGCTAGCTGTGAATCTGCTGTATGGGGGTTGTAAATGTAGCTGTGAATCTGCTGTATGGGGGTTGTAAAGGTAGCTGTATGAAAGGGGGTTGAATTTTGGATTCCACGTTTTAGGCAAGTGTTGGACTTTCACATCCTGGGACACCGTCATAACTCTGGCCAGTTAGAATTTGTCAACAAGCTGAATGTATAATTAATTATTAAAATGAATTGTAGGATCTCCTTTGATCTGAGAATCTCATTAGCCCATTTGGGGAATTTCACACTTAAGAGTGTTAGTCATTTTGTTTACAACGATATCAAAGGCCTTTTCGTGTAGAAGTAGCTTGTGTGTTTTGTGTGTGGAGACAATGGATAATGGAAACACCATGAAGCAGCCTTTCTCTGTTGGACTGGCTTTTATAAACTAGATAATTACACCAACTGGCTTCAACGTGTTTTGTTTGCTGTCTGTTAGCCATTAGCTGAACCAAATAATGTATTAACTCATCCCTTATTTAGGGAAACTAACAATGATTTATATACAGACAGTTCACAGTACAATTACATAGTGAAAAGAAATGCGAAATTCAAAATGAATACAATTTCAAGTCTCAGACACAGTGATACACTAAATGCGTTGATACACTGAATGTGTGTGTGTGTGTGTGTGTGCATGTATGTATGTGTGTGTGTGTGTGTGTGTGTGTGCACGTGCGCTCGGTCTAAGAGCTTGTGTTTTATGTACGGTTTTTCTGGATATGTTGGTTCCTCCTCGCCTTCTCTCTCTCTGAAGTGTCCCCAAGGAGCAGAAAATGTGGTGCGGACTATGCTTTCTGCACAGGCTTCTAAGACCAATGAAATGAAGGAATATAAAATATAAATATATAAAAAAAAGTGCCTGGGAGCTGTATGGGTTCACCCTGCATGGCATTTTATTTCCCGGAGATAGATGGAGATTCCGGGAGGTTCCGTGCTCACGCTGAAATGCGGGAGCCTTGATGCCTGCTGGTTGGTTGGCGGATGTGAGAAACCACGGATTTGCCTTTTCTTTGCACTTCTGTCACACTGGAGGGGGGATGCTGGATTCTGTGGTGCTCCAGCTGCTCGGAGTGTATGATCCCTGCCCCTCCCTTCCCCAGCCCCCGAGAATTTGGAGGAGACTAGAGGGGAAACAGGAACAAGTGGATCCAGCTGCACTACAAGAACTGTGCCCATTTGTCAGATATACACTACCCCCCCCCCCCCCACACACACACACACACACACACACACACACACACACTCCTGCACATCCCCCCAGAACTCTGCACATTTCCCTCACCTACCCACACCTCCAGTCAGACTCAGTTCTGGTACAAGATTCATTCATTTCTGAAAACAGGGAGCAGTATTGATTTCCCTTTGCCTCCCGTATGGCACCGCATGGATGTACTGGTAGAGAGGGAGAGGAAAAGAGAAAGAGGGGGAGGGACGGAGAGAAAGGGAAAGATGGAGGGAGAGAGCGAGGGAGAGAGCGAGAGTAAAAGAGAAAGAAGGGGAGGGAGGGAGAGAAAGAGAGAGAGAAGCTGGTACACCATTTTGGAAAGACAGGGATAAGCTGGTAGGACAGAGAGACGAAGAGAGAGACAGCACGCAGCTGGTCCTGAAGCTCACTCACCCTCGCTCTGGAGGGCACCCTCCACAGTGAGTCAGCCACCTTATCACAAAACACAAACAGCCGTTTATCAACGATTGTGGAAAATCAAACAAAAAAAATCAAAGCAACCTGGCATGATATCTGGCCCTAAGACCAACCCCCCAACACTGCGGCGGACTACCAGACCACAGTGGAAAAATGACAAACACAAATAATCATGAATGAACATTCAGCGAGCACAGCCTGGCTATAGAGCCCAGCCGACACCAGCATACCTGGTTGCCCAGGGAAGGGAGGCTATGCCACAGAGGGAGAGACAGCAGTTCTGTACATTCATTATTATTTTATGAATCACTATCACTGCTTTTATTTGTTCTGTTATTGTTACATTTCGTGATTATCATTATTGTCACAGTTTTCTGTTAACTGTTATATAAACAACTTGCTTTGGCAATATATGTTTAAAATGTGTCATACTGATAAAGCATATTGAAATTGAGAGCAAGAGAATTGAACAGCAGGTCCTGGAGAAAGGTATCTCAGAGGCAGTCCTGAGTGTGTTTCTGAACTGCAACTCTCTCTCTCTCTCCTCTCTCTCTCTCTCTCTCTTCCAGGCGGTAGCGTCAGAGACCCAGCCCTTTGGAGTACGTGACTGTTATCAGTGATCCACAGTTTGCCCAGAGGTGTGGTCTTCCAGAGCCTCTGCCCCACCCACTCACTCCACACTGTTCTGACATACCTGTCTCAGGTAATCTCCACACTGTGTTATACCTGTCTCAGGTAATCTCCACACTGTTCTGATATACCTGTCTCAGGTAATCGCCACACTGCGTTATACCTGTCTCAGGTAATATCCACACTGTTCTGATATACCTGCCTCAGGTAATCTCCACACTGTTCTGATATACCTGCCTCAGGTAATCTCCACACTGTGTTATACCTGTCTCAGGTAATCTCCACACTGTTCTGACATACCTGTCTCAGGTAATCTCCACACTGTGTTATACCTGTCTCAGGTAATCTCCACACTGTGTTATACCTGTCTCAGGTAATCTCACGCCCTTCCCAGCCTCCAGTCTCTGTCAGATACTGTCAGTCTCTGCTCTCCTCTGCCCTGTTACTACCTGTCTCTGGGTACCTGCTTAGCGGTCTTTCCAAGTTGCATTGTGATGCCAAGGCATTGATTTTGAAAAGGCCTTCTTTGCTGTACAGTTCCAAACAGAACGTAGGGGAAACAGAAATTGTTGTTGCACATCCTTCTTTCTGTTATTATTGTAATTAAATATGAAGCCTTTCCCAAATATAAAGATGAGTTAATGTGATAATAAAGTGTTTGGCCGTGAGGCCTTGCTCACTGCAATTCTGGCGACAATGAGAAACAGAATATATTTAGCAGAAGAGGAGGGTGAAACTGAGGAAGTGTCAGGAAAAGGGTGCGCTCTTGCTAACTAAGTAAACAATTTTGAATTATCCTCTTTTGTAGACTGTAATTCAGCAATCATTCAATAGATTTAAGCATTTTTGTTATAACATTTTTTTCCCTTTGTCAACACATAAGTATCAGAGTAAGACTCTGGGCAATGGGGTTTTTGCTTTTCTATTTTTCTTATAGCCGTTGTACTGTGTAATACACAGTTGTGATTGATGTTATCCTGAATGTGCCTGTGTTGCATTAGGAGCCTCCATTTCAAAGCCGCCATTAGATCTACCATCTGTTACTCTAGTGCTATTGGTGGGGAATACATGCACTGTTGTATTGTAGACACAGGACTCTCTTAGCTGATAACAATAAATAACAAACCACCAGAGAGAACCAAATCGATAAAAAGAGACAAAACATATGGAGGCAAATAACATTTTCTGTGCGCAAAGTTTATTTTCCATTCTTTCATTAGATTTTTTCCTCCAAAATCAGAAGTACCTTAGTGCATGTAAAAGCTACACTAGGCAAGATAGGATCTCAATGGACTAAATCAACATTATGAGGGTATTGGTGGCAGGCGACACAGTGTTTCTCGTATATTGAACTATTACACACATTTTTTATTTGTGGCAAAATCTTTAGTTTACATTTGTTTACAAATGATCAGAGTATTTCACTTCAGGTTTGCATTGTGCAAGGGAAGAGCGGTGGAGCCATCGTTTATTCCAATTTAACCATTAATGCCACAAAGATTTTTCTCAACGGTTAAGCATGTACCTATTTACAGCTAATTAGCCATTGTAAAAGGCTTTAATTCAACAGGACTTTTAAAATGAATGTGGAGAATCATTAGCATCATAATCACATGAGCACCATTTTAATGTGCTACTGGAGACAGTGAAACGACTCATCTGTTTTACCAACCTTCTCCCTGTATGAAGTCCGTTAGAACAGCCAGTAAGTCGGTGTGTCTGTCGGTTCATCTGTTTGTGCCAATGCAGGTCCCTGTAAGAGCAGCCATGACAGAAACCGTGACGACCAGACACAGCAAGTAAGAGCGGGGTGGGGGGCGCGGGGGGAGTGGGCGGGGGGCGGATGATGCGTCCAATCATGCCTGAGGAGAAAGGAACAACTGTAAATAATGATTGACCTTTGAATGACCTTGACATGGTCAATCACTAAGCTCTTCTCTCTTTCTCTCCCTTTCTCTCTCTCTGTTCTTCCTCTCTTCCTCTCCTGGGGTCACAGTGATAAGGACCCGTAAGTTGACTGAGAGCCAGGGGGTTTCATCTCTGTCTGTGTGCATGAATATACTATATATATATATATATATATATATATATATATATATATATATATATATATATATATATATATACAATAATCTGCTGTATGTACGTTATTAAGCTTAAATGGCTAAATACAGTGTCTGTGTGTGTATAAAACATGCACCCGCACACACACACACACATACCATAGACATACATGCATATTTAGCTTTGATTTTAACGGAATATGTTTCACAGATGAAAATCCACCTTCATGTAGTGGCAAGGTTTGTAATACAGTATATGTAATGCATTTTGACAGTCAGGACACAGTCATTAGGTTTGTATTTCCCCAGATAGGGGCATATGCCACCGTCTCACTTCAGCGCCCTGGCTCCTGCATTAGCACAGGCTGCTGTGTTCCCAGTGTGTGTGCCAAAGCCAGGGGTGTGTGTGTGTGTGTGTGTGTGTGTGCGTGTGTGTGTGTGTGCCAAAGCCAGGGGTGTGTGTGTGCGTATGTGCGCGTGTGTGTGTGTGCCAAAGTCAGGGGTGTGTATGTGTGTGCGTGTGTGTGTGTGTGTTGGTGCGCGCATGTGTGTGTGTGTGCATGTGTGTGTGTGTGTGCAAAAGCCAGGGGTGTGTATGAGTGTGTGTGAGTGTGCCAAAGCCAGGGGTGTGTATGTGTGTGCATGTGTGTGTGTGTGCGCGCATGTGTGTGTGTGTGCGTGTGTGTGTGTGTGTGTGTGCCAAAGCCAGGGGTGTCTATGTGTGTGTGTGCGTGTGTGTGTGTTTGCGTGTTTGTGCGTGCGTTGTCCACACACCACAAAACACTGTTTGTGTGTGATGGGTGAAAAGTGATCACTGTGTGTGTATGTGTGCGTGTTTGTGTGTGTGTATGTGTGTGTGTGTGTGTGTGCGTGTGTGTGTGCATGCGTGTGTGCGTGCGTGTGTGAGTGTGTGTGTGTGTGTGTGTGTGCGTGCGTGTGTGCGTGTGTGTGTGAGTGTGTATGTGTGGGTGTGTGTATGTATGTATGTGTGTGTATGTGTGAGAGAGAGAGATAAGGACTTTATTCTCAGCAGGGGGCATTGGTCAGCTTCTTTCCACACCATCAACCCTTACACTCCTCCTCCTCTGCTTTCACCCCACACTTGCGCCCCCCCTACCAGACCGCCCCCCTGCTGTGCAGACGCACTGTTCTTCTCAGGTCCATCAGTGCTGCAGAGAAAAAGATAAAGGGATGAATGTGGAAAAGAAGGATAGGATCTATACGTGCTGTGGCAGTCTGCAGCACAGAGGAGTTTTTGTTTTTTTTGCAGGACCTTGTACGTTTGGCGCGTTGCTCTGTTCGGTTGGAGTCTCTCTCCGAGTGGCTCTGTGTGTGCGTTTAGATGTCTGTGTGTGTGTGTGTGTGTGTGCGCGTGCATTGCTGTGCATTACCTCCATTAACTGCATGTAAACACTCAAAATCTGTGTGTGTGCATGTGTGTGGCATTACATGAGTGTGTGAAAGTGTGAGAGAGTCTGAGTGAAAGTGAGTGTGTGAGTGAGTCAGTGTATAAGTGTGAGTCAGTGTGTGTGTGTGTGTATGAGAGAGCGAGAGTGTGTATGTGCATGTGTATGTGAGTGTTTGTGTGTGTGTGTGTGTGTGTGTGTGAGTATGAGAGAGCGAGTGTGTGTGTGCATATGCGTGTGAGTGTGTGTGTGTGAGTATGAGACAGCGAGAGTGTGTGTGTGCGTGTGAGTGTGTGTGTGTTTGTGTGTGTGTGTGAGTATGAGAGAGCAAGAGTGTGTGTGTGCGTGTGAGTGTGTGTGAGTATGAGAGAGCGAGAGTGTGTGTGTGCGTGTGAGTGTGTGTGTGTGCGTGTGAGTGTGAGTGTGTGTGGGTGTGTGTGTGTGAGTGCGAGTGTGAGTGTATGTGTGTGTGTGAGTGTGTGTGTGAGTATGAGAGAGCGAGAGTGTGTGTGTGTGAGTGTGTGTGTGTGTGTGTGTGAGTGTGTGTGTGTGTGTGTGTGAGTATGAGAGAGCGAGAGTGTGAGTGTGAGTGTGCGTGTGTGTGTGTGTGTGTGTGTGTGTGTGTGTGTGTGTGTGTGTGTGTGTATCACTGACAGTCCCTCTGCATGGTGGACAGGAGTGGCTGGGCCCTGGGGCCCCACCCTGCGGGGGCGGACCTGACGGATGAGGAGAAGGAGATCATCAACAGCGTGATCGCCCGTGCTGAGAAGATGGAGGCCATGGAGCAGGAGAGGATCGGGTGAGGAGCCTGCAGGGGAGCACTGCTCACATCACTGCAGCAGAGTGAATCTGTGCTTCTGCTGTGCGGTTACCTGCCACCAGCACTGATTACTCACCTTACTGCTCGACCATCACTGAATTACACCTGCGTCAAATACATACAATAATTGTTTTGGATGAAATATTTTTCTACACTTTACTGGGCTCGTATGGGGTGTAGGAACATATGAAATACTCTCAAAAAGCACACAAACCCCACCTTCTGGTCCTCTTGGTTGGCTCAATTGCACCAGGCAAGATTAATCGAGAACAGAAAAGTATTTTAATCCAGAACAATAATGTGTTTGACCCAGATCTGTATTGAATTGCATTCAAAAATATTTGCAGAATGAGAAAGCACTGGTATCTGTGCCATTCTCTCCTATCTAATTTTCAAATCACTGCCCCCCATTCAATTACAGTCAGATCTGTGTGGCATACAGAGACCAGGATTTAAACACTGTAATTAGGAAGCGAGAGTGGTGAGGAGGAGGGGGATGGGGGGGGGGGGGTTTGGCCATATGTAACCATAGTTCTTGAGGTTCATGGTGTAAACCAGCTCTAAACCCTAAACCGCAAATCTAATGCTGCAGCCTACACCATCACCTTAAAACCTAACCCCTAACCCTAAAACGTGAACCTAAACCCTAACACTAAACCCTAAACTCTATCCCTATACCCTAAACCATAACCCAAAACCCTAAGCCCTAACCCTATACCATAAACCCTAATCCGAAATCATAAACCCTAACCCTAAACCTAAACTCTCTCCCTATACCCAATACCCCTAACCTTATCCCTATACCATAAACCATAAGACTAACCTTAACCCCTAACCCTAAACTCTAATCCTGAACCGTAAAACCCTATCCCTATACCATAAACCATAAGACTAACCCCTAACCCTAAACTCTAATCCTAAACCGTAAAACTCTATCCCTATACCATAAGATTAACCTTAACCCCTAACCCTAAACTCTAATCCTGAACTCTAACTCTAACCCTAAAACTCCGTACCGATACTGCAAACCCCCCAGGTGAACTTTAACCCCTCACCCTAAATGCTGGCGCGGGCCTTGGTTCTGACGCCCCTCCCCTTAACCCCTCACCCTAAACGCTAGCGCGGGCATTGGTTCTGACGCCCCTCCCCTTAACCCCTCACCCTAAACGCTGGCGCGGGCCTTGGTTCTGACGCCCCTCCCCTTAACCCCTCACCCTAAACACTGGCGCGGGCGCTGGTTCTGACGCCCCTCACCCTAAACTCTCGCGCGGGCGCTGGTTCTGATGCTGCTCACCCTAAACGCTCGCGCTGGTTCTGATGGCTCTTTCCCCCGCAGGCGCCTGGTGAACCGGCTGAACGACATGAAGTGTGCTGCCTGTGGGGACGGCGTCTCCCGCTGTCTGTTCTGCGGGGAGCAGTTCGGCGGGGCGGCCAGCTCCGTGGTGTGCGCCGAGTGCAAGAAGGTAGAGTACCCCGTTTTCACACTGCGCATCCCAATGACATCATCACAGAGGGACACTCACAAGACACGGGCGCTAATACGCTAAAGTGTACAGCACCGCACCGCCCAAGTAAATGCTCGTGCACTATGATGTGGTGGAGGCATGGGGCACTTTGCAGGTCATGCAGTGGTGAGCGATTCACAGAAAGCGGCAAACCAATTGCTACCGAAATATCCACGTTTCACGTACATGCCCTTGAAGTACTCCACTGGGGACTCGCCTGAATTGCATGCAGTAAAATGGTGCCTTCTGTACTTTTAATAAAAGGAGGACATGAGGAAATATTGATTGGCAGGTTGTGGAAGCAGAGAGCAGCTCCCCAGTTGGATTTGAAGTGTGTCACTTGCGAAGTGTGTCACCTGCGAAGTGTGTCACCTGCGAGCTCTATGTGGGCATTTGTGACAGTGCACCCGTGCATGCTTGCATTTGTGTGTGTGTATGTGGTAGAATGGAAGTGTGTGTATGTGTGTGCATATGTGTAAATGTGTGTGTGTGTGTGTGTGTGTGTCTGTGTTAGAATGCAGGTGTGCATAAGGGTGCTTGCGTGTGTGTGTGTACTAGAATGCAGGTGTGTGTGTGTATGTGGTAGAGTGGAAGTGTGTGTATGTGTGTGCATATGTGTAAATGTGTGTGTGTGTGTGTGTGTGTGTGTGTGTGTGTTAGAATGCAGGTGTGCATAAGGGTGCTTGCGTGTGTGTGTGTACTAGAATGCAGGTGTGTGTGTGTATGTGGTAGAGTGGAAGTGTGTGTATGTGTGTGCATATGTGTAAATGTGTGTGTGTGTGTGTGTCTGTGTTAGAATGCAGGTGTGCATAAGGGTGCTTGCGTGTGTGTGTGTACTAGAATGCAGGTGTGTGTGTGTATGTGGTAGAGTGGAAGTGTGTGTATGTGTGTGCATATGTGTAAATGTATGTGTGTGTGTGTGTGTGTGTGTGTTAGAATGCAGGTGTGCATAAGGGTGCTTGCATGTGTGTGTGTGTACTAGAATGCAGGTGTGTGTGTGTGTGTGTGTGAGTATGTGTGCTTGCATGTGTGTGTGTACTAGAATGCAGGTGTGTGTGTGTGTGTGTGTGCATGTGCTTGCATGTGTGTGTGTGTACTAGGATGCTGGCGTGTGTGTCTGTGTGTGGTTTCGTTGAGGATGTGCATATGTGTGCACTGTGAGCATAACCTCCTAACCTGTTTCCTGTCCTTCTACAGAACTTGTGCACCAAATGCGGGGTGCAGACCAACAGCCGGCCACGTTCTGCATGGCTCTGCAAGATCTGCAGTGAGCAGAAGGAGGTGAGAGAGAGAGAAAGAGGGAGGGAGAGAGGGGGGAGAGAGAGAGAAGAGAGAGAAGAGAGAGGGAGAAAGAAAGAGAGCGATATTGTGCCATTATTATATCTAATTGGAATGCACTCGCACTCCACAGGACAGGTGATTTCCCAGCGGCCGTGGTAAATGGCCTAATCACGGCAGAAACTATGCTGCATTTGTAGTGTTTCATGCCATGGGGGCGCAGGTCGGGGATTGGAGGAGGCTGGGCAGGAGAAATCGAATAGAAAATGAAAGAAACTCCAGCATAACAGCAATACAAGAGGAACAAATGGAGTTTCCACGGAGGCATGAAATCTCTATTGCTATGCGTTGCTTCTGAAACAGCCAGGTCTACATCTGCACTGCCCTTTTCTCTCTAAAGGTTCAGTTATAAACACGGTCAGGCCAATTATTTGAGCTGGATTATCAAAGGCAAAACCTCGAAAGCAGAGAAAAATTATGGGACACCTAATCTGTTCATTAGTCTTATTATCTATTTTCTGTCCTTACTAATAAAGTTCCAGGGCTTTGGTTTCCCATTTTGGTCTGGTAAATTTGAGTAGACAAATTGAGATAGTGTTTCCATACTTTCACATTCAATTGTAAAAAGCGTTTTTTTTTGCATGTAATCCCCGCTGTAATATTTGCTGTAATGTTTTATGCATAGAGGCCGTCATATATTATTCATGTAGAGTTAATCTGTTATTTCATATTAGGCTGTGCTCTGAGCAGGCCGGTATCGGATGCTTAGAGCCTTCTGCTCAGCCTGTAAGAGCACCAGGTACTCGCACCCCAGGCCCGAATCTGGCACATCCTCCTGCCCGTGCGTAATCGGTGTTAAAGTTCCGGTCGGGGCTTTATTTGCTCTGGGCTCCGGTCCAGGAGCGACGGCTCCTCTGTCTAATCTCAGGTGGTGTGCTGTGCGGAGCCGGAACCGGGCTGCAGCGCCCCCCGGTGGCCCTGTGGGGTATTGCGGCTGGCTTCTTGTCGGTTTGGGTTTCCGCCAGCTGGCAGAGCCTCCCCTGCCCCCCCGCCCCCCCGCCCCCCGGGGGGTTGGAGACGCACGGCGACATGACAGCGATTGTTTCAGCTTAATTACTACCATCGTCGTACTTTGCTGATCTGCCGTTCCCTCCCTCTCTCTCTCCCCGGCCTGTCGCTCAGGTCTGGAAGAGATCGGGCGCCTGGTTCTTCAAAGGCATGCCCAAGCAGGTCCTCCCCTCTCCCATGCCCATCTCCAAGCAGCAGAGCCCCAAAACCCAGCCCCCGGGCCCCCGGGAGCCGGCCGCCCCACCCGAGGCTCCCAGCGTCCCCAGGGCTGAGGCCAGGGGTGAGTGTCCCGTTTTGCCAGAATATTCTCTCTTCCAGGAGGGTCAGAAATGCAGTCCACTACTCAGCCTCCCTTACAGAAACAGAATATCCTGTGATATATATAGGCAAATATATATATATTATCGAGATAAGAGTAAGATATACACTGTAAAATGTATTGGTAAATATCAACATTATTGTGTGGGTGTGTGTTCAAAAAATGATCAATTTCTGTAGAATATATTTATTATATTTTCAGATAAGTACAGATACAGTGAGATAATATTTGGGACATGGTTATATATTTTTTATTAAATATATTGCATTCCATTCCATTCCTAAAAGGTCTTTAGGGTTCCAGTCTTGGATTCCACAGTCACATTTGAAATTGCAACCAGCATGAACATTTCACTGTGAAAGGTTGTACAGTGGTGAGGGGCACTTTTATTTTCACAATCTGAAAGGAGAACCAGGATGTATCTGATGAGCAATGAGATTCTCTGTGTATGAGAGCTACATCTCTGCTGTGTCCTTGCTTGGTAACTGAACTCGCTGTCTGAGCATGAAGCTACACCCACTGAAGGGCTGTCTGGGATAGAGGCAGCGATGGTGATATAGGAGTAAACACACATTTCACCGGTTTTGTGTCTCAGGGCCTGTGGAGACCCAGCCCCCCAGCAGAGAACAGCAGGTGACAGGTGAGTGAGTTTGCATTTATGCACTGAGACACATGCTGCCTTAACCCCTCACCCCTGACCGGGTTCGTAGCTGTATTCTTAAACCTTGTGGAAGTGGAGTATGAGATTGTGTGGAGTGCCCTGCCCTGCACTGTTGTGTCTGCATGAGTGTATAACTGTGTTTCTGTGTGTGCCTGTGTGTGTGTGTGTGTGTGTGTGTGTGTGTGTATCTGCATGAGTGTATAACCGTGTTTCTGCGTGTGCCCGTGTGTGTGTGTGTGTGTGTGTGTGTGTGTGTATCTGCATGAGTGTATAACCGTGTTTCTGCGTGTGCCTGTGTGAGTGTGTGTGTGTGTGTGTATCTGCATGAGTGTATAACCGTGTTTCTGCGTGTGCCCGTGTGTGTGTGTGTGTGTGTGTGTGTGTGTGTATCTGCATGAGTGTATAACTGTGTTTCTGCGTGTGCCTGTGTGAGTGTGTGTGTGTGTGTGTATCTGCATGAGTGTATAACTGTGTTTCTGCGTGTGCCCGTGTGTGTGTGTGTGTGTGTGTGTGTGTATCTGCATGAGTGTATAACCGTGTTTCTGCGTGTGCCTGTGTGAGTGTGTGTGTGTGTGTGTGTGTATCTGCATGAGTGTATAACTGTGTTTCTGCGTGTGCCTGTGTGAGTGTGTGTGTGTGTGTGTATCTGCATGAGTGTATAACTGTGTTTCTGCGTGTGCCCGTGTGTGTGTGTGTGTGTGTATCTGCATGAGTGTATAACCGTGTTTCTGCGTGTGTGTGTGTGTGTGTTGCAGAGGCCAGTCCCCCTGGGAGAGGGGCGCGGCCCCCGGTGGCCCCGAAGCCCTCGGTGGGTCGGGTGGGGCCGTGTGGGGCGGAGACAGGGCCCGGCGAGGCCCAGGACAGCCCCGTGGTGCTGAAGAGGGCCGTCCCGGTCCACAGCTCCCGCCCCCCGCCGGCCACGGCCGCCCCTGGGGCCCAGCAGGGTGAGACACAGCGCCCAAACGCAGTCCCATCCCATGAAGGCACTGCCTCTGAGCCTTCTACCGCTCTGCCTGTGTGTGTCAGCTAGCACATCCTGAAGGCTGGCTGACCAAATCCTGCTCCCGGGTGGTTAAGCTCCGGTTTTCCAGCTCTCAGTCAATAACCAGCAGTTTAATCAAAGCAGAAGGGTCTTTAGTCAAGAGAGTTCTGGGATAAGGTCTGCCCCCTGGACCACTCCCCTCCTTACAGTGCATTATGGGCATTTAGCAGTCTTATCCTGAAGGAGAAACACAACCTCTCGCATTTGTACATCGTGTCCATTTATGCAGCTGGATATATACTGGAGCGGCTCAGGTTAAGTACTTTGCTCTACTTGGGTATCAAACCTGCAATCATTGGGATACAAGCCCAGCTCCTTTCCCATGCTGCACCAGTCCAGGTGTGTGATTTCTGCTTGTGGATATACCCCCAGCACCGCCCCCAGAGGCAGAGAGCAGCTACTTCACCACAGCCCAGCGGGAGGAGAGAGCACCCCCTGCAGCCTGGGAGGAGACTCGACAGCCGGCAGCGAGCACCCCTCCCCCGGCCCGCCAGCCACAGCCCCCCGCGGAGGAGGACGAGGAGGCTAACAGCTACGACTCGGACGAAGCCAGTGAGACCCGCACGAGCGCATGGAGCCGCCTGCGTCATATTTCTCTCTGTCATTTCATACATTTGGGCGGCATGGATGGTGCAGTGGGGGGGCACGGATGGGTCCTGGGTTTGAATCCCGGTCGGCCGGGGGCCTCTCTGTGCGGAGTTTGCATGTTCTCCCCGTGTCTGCGTGGGTTTCCTCCAGGTACTCCGGTTTCCTCCCACAGTCCAAAGACATGCAGGTTAGGCTGATTGGAGAGTCTAAATTGCCAGTAGGTATGAGTGTGTGAGTGAATGGTGTGTGTGCCCTGTGATGGACTGGCGACCGGTCCAGGGTGTATTCCTGCCTTTCGCCCAATGTATGCTGGGATAGGCTCCAGCCCCCCTGTGACCCTGTTCAGGATAAGCGGGTTGGATAAAAGATTTTATTTTACAGAGCATTTCTGTATTGAATTTTATTAACATATTACTGTAAGCAATTGACTACTTTTTACATAAAAACTTGATCAAGGCTGTCTGAGATCAGAAGCAAGTAGCCAACCAAAGTCTGCAGAAGAACTGTGGCAATTTCTCCAACATGCTTGGAACAACCAACCTGCTGATTGTCTTGATTTGATTCCGTTTTTAACTATTCTGCCAAATTACTATAATGTAGTGTAAAATGTACAGTACATTTATTTACCTTTCATTTAATTATTTTTGAAAGAATCTTATCTGTACAGAATGTTTTACAGGTGCCTAAGACTTTTTCACAGTACTGTATGTACAGATATAGTTATCTTTGCTTAATACATTCTGTTGGTTATATAGCTGTAGTTGCTGTGGACGTAGGTTCTGTGGGTGTTGTTGCTCTGTCAGTGCTGTGGGTGTAACCGCTGTCGCGGGTGTGAGTGCTGTGTGTTTTGACTGAGCTTCCTCGCTGGTCTAACGCTCTCTTACGTGGTGCAGCTACGCTGGGCTCGCTGGAGTTCAGCCTGATGTTCGAACAAGAGAGCAGCACCCTGCACTGCAGCGTCACCAGGGCCAAGGTAACGTACAGCCTCACGCCCGCTAATCATTATTATCCATTCATTTACCCCCCTTAATCAAAGGAAAATCATTAAAATAGTTTGCTGTATGAATAAATTAAGTTAAACAAATTCATTAATTTACACATTAATATGTTCATGATAGGGAAGTTTGCGACTTGCAATACCACAGTCAGTTGTGTTTTAGAGGGAAATAGGCTAGCTAGGTCTACTTCAAAATTGTACCACCATAAGCAAACTATTTTAGTTTCCAATAGTAAATTTGTATGGAGAAATCTACCACTGAACAACATGGCCTACATGTTGATTCAGACATTTTTATAGATAACATCTCCTCTGAAAATTAAATTCTACAGAAGGTATCTGGCATTAGCAAGCTTGTAAAGAAACATTCAACCCACCGGACGTTTTCTAAGAACACGTCATGTCCGTTGTTCATGAAAAACAGTTTGAAACGGTCCATACATGTGTGCTTTACAATAGGCCACATGGTACATAACAGCTAAACTCCCACAGATAAAGCCAGGATGGTAGTGTTTGCTCAAATATGGGACACAACATACAATGGAAAATGGCTGGCATTTATATAGCGCCTGTATGGCTGCTTCAAGCTCCATACAGCACATAAGGATGCTGACTCTCTCGAGAAATGAGGTCAGGGCCCTGAACGAACAAAGGAAGAACTCTGCCATTCAGAACTGCTCCGAGGACTTTGCCTTACCACTTGCAACCGTTCTCTCTTACATTTCTCCTGGGGGTCCCTAGATCTCCCCTGGTTGAGTAACGGAATAAATTTTTTTTTTAAATAATAAAAATGAGAGGCTTTGTTGCCGCCCTCCCTTTTGTTCTCCAGGGTCTCAAGCCCATGGACTCCAACGGACTGGCTGACCCCTACGTCAAACTGCACCTGCTGCCAGGAGCAAGCAAGGTGAGGCTGGGTCCACCTCTCCGATGCGCAGCCAGGGGGCGCTGTCGCAGAGAGCCGTTAAACGATTCAGTTTGTAAAGCGCTTTTCACAGAAGACTGTCACAACTGTGAAGACGCTTTACACAGTTACAGAAGAGAATAAAAAAGGCCAACCCCCAAACAGCACATGAGGTAAAAAAAAAAGAAACTCTCTAGTGGGTAGAAAAAGTTTGGAACAGGGGTGAGAAATATTGGGAGGAAGTTGTCTATAGGGGGGACGCACATCTAGGCTGCTAAGTGCAAGGGCTCAGGCGAGGGGCAATGCCATCCTCCATCCAGTGCCGTACAGGGTATCGGCTCAATGACTCTTTGCTACTTGGTCACTTTAAGTGGTTGTTTGTGGTACTTGTGTAAACAAATATTTGCTCCTTTGAAAAATTACACAGTAAGTTGTGAGCTGTGTAGGTCGCTCTAGATAAGAACTGCAGCTGAATGCCTGAATGCCTGAATGTAAAGTGTTTGTATGTATTACATGCATTTCCATAGCTCACAAAAACATTAGGATTTGTGTATTAGCATTTACTGATAAGACTGAAGGCCAGAAATAGATTGTGAATATAGGAAGCCATTAGGCACTTACACTCATTTCACTGGGGATTCCCTAAATGGCAGCAGCTAAGCTACAGCTTAGAAATCATCAAGTCATAAGTGTGTGTCCAATATTATAGGTTTAGCATCTGGGGGGGGGGGGGGGGGGCGCAAAGTTAATCCTGTAAGTGTACAAGACTGCAAAATGTAATGTAGATTAGGAAGGAAGTAGTTGTTTCATTCACTCTCAAACCATTTACTTTATGATTATTTTAATATTCTTTACAGTTTTATATGGACATTAGCTGTATGAATCTATCATTTCAATTATGGCTCTATGTTGGCATAAGTTAACTTGCATTTAGTGCTTTACTGCTGTTGCATATATACTCTCAGGTCTGGGAATGTTGTTGTTTAGGTCTGGCACGAATGCTCATATTGATTAAGTAAGTGGATGCTTTTGTGTTCTAACTACATACATTACTCTGGATAAGAGCATCTGCTAAATTAATGCTAATCTAATGTAATCTTTATGACTATACAACTAATTTTCAAACTCAACCGTAGAGGGCAAAATAAACTTCTCAAGAGAGCAGAGAACAGGAATTGGAAAAGCAGGTAGTGGAAGCCTTTTGCAGGTAAGAGCTGAGTAATAAAAGCTCACGCTGTGTCTTCAGGGTTTCAGGGTTCAGCATCTTCAGGGTTTCAGGGTCCAGTGTCTTCAGGGTTTAAAGAGAATCAGTAGGTTGTGCATTTTTATGACGCAGTGGAAAACATACACTGATACTATCTCTCACCGCCCCCCTCAGTCCACCAAACTTCGCACCAAGACCCTGCGCAACACGCGTAACCCTGCCTGGAACGAGACGCTGGTCTACCACGGGCTCACCGAGGAGGACATGCAGCGCAAATCGCTCAGGTGAGCGCCACTCAAACCTACGGGGGCGGGGCCAGTGGAAGGGCAGGGGGTGGAGTCAGTGGCAGGCCTGGGGGTGGAGCCAGTGGCAGGGCTGGGGGTGGAGTCAGTGGCAGGGCTGGGGTGGAGTCAGTGGCAGGGCTGGGGTGGAGTCAGTGGCAGGGCTGGGGGTGGAGTCAGTGGCAGGCCTGGGGGTGGAGTCAGTGGCAGGGCTGGGGGTGGAGTCAGTGGCAGGGCTGGGGTGGAGTCAGTGGCAGGGCTGGGGTGGAGTCAGTGGCAGGGCTGGGGGTGGAGTCAGTGGCAGGGCTGGGGTGGAGTCAGTGGCAGGGCTGGGGTGGAGTCAGTGGCAGGGCTGGGGGGGGGAGTCAGTGGCAGGGCTGGGGGGGGAGTCAGTGGCAGGGCTGGGGGGGGAGTCAGTGGCAGGGCTGGGGGGGGAGTCAGTGGCAGGGCTGGGGGGGGAGTCAGTGGCAGGGCTGGGGGGGGAGTCAGTGGCAGGGCTGGGGGTGGGAAGAGCACTTATGCCAGGTATCATCAAGTCATGGTCCTCGAAGTCTGAGACCTGCTGGTTTTCCATCCTCCCTTTACCTGGGAGTCAGGTGTGAAGACAGTCTGGCCAATCAGTAGCTCTAACAGTTCTGTAAATTACCCAGGAGAAGAGAAGACCAGGACTGGATTAGTATTCAAGGGCCAGATTTGATGATCCCTGACACCAACTGTAACATTTAAAAATGGACCCCCTTGAAAACGAGATGATTCATCTCAAGGTGTTATCCTTGAATAACTTTCTCTCAATGATTGTGTACCTTTTAAAAGTTTATATGATGGCTTCCTGTGAGCTGCATCGTCTTAACATGCAGTGTGGAGCAGGCTGGGGACTGATCTCCAGGGGGCTGCGGGTTTGAGTCCGAGGTGGGAGAGCGCTGTACCACTGAGAAGACAGCATTCAGCTCAGATCTAATCAGAATGAATGTGCAGTAGCTGAATATCCAGGGATGAGTGTATGAAATAACAGGAAGGGACAGTACAGTGTACTAAAGTAGAGTGCTCGCTGCCAGGCTGTCGGTGTGTGACGAGGACAAGTTTGGGCACAACGAGTTCATCGGGGAGACACGGGTGGCCCTGAAGAAGCTGAAGATAAACCAGAAGAAGAACTTTAATGTGTGCCTGGAGAGAGTGGTGCCGGTGAGTCCACGCTGGTACCACCCAGCCAACCCCGAAAAACTCCCGCCCACTCACACATTTCAGTTATCCAATCCCATTCAGGCATTAGGCCCAATTAGCCAATCTTATCAGGCATTACACCTGATCCCGCCTACTCAGACCTGATAGCCAATGCAAGCCATTCAAGCATTACAAAAAAAGGCAATTGATCAGTAGCATTTCAAATTCATGTATTTTAAATATATACTTCAGTGTGCTTTTTTGGTACTCTGTGGTACCTGCAAAGCTAATCACACATAGCCACCATTTTGATTGTAGTTTTTTGATATGTTTATTTGGGAGGTATGTTTGCGTTTGTGTTGGTTTGTGTTGTAGTTGTTATTATTAACATTGGCTGGGTTTGACTATTAATATCATTTGTTGCTAGGCTTATGGCTGGGTTGGCATGGGGTTCCTGTCGTGTGTTTAAAATGTTTGCCGTGTTGCGAGGAGGTGATGGCGTGTGTTTTGTTTGGGTTTGGCTGAAATGGGACTTTTCCTGCTCCTCCTCAGATGAAGCGGACCGGGACGGCGGGATCGGCGCGAGGCATGGCCCTTTACGAGGAGGAGGTAAAGCTCCGTACCCACAATGCACTCCGGCTCTCCCCTTTGGGTACATTCGTCCTGTGAAATGTGTTTCCATGCAACGAGTTGGTGTGAAACACAGCTTCCTATTGGAGCTCCACTGGCCTGACATGATGATGATCAGAAGTATCTGATCTTCAGTTCATCGGCCCATCAGTGTTAGCCTTGGCCATGTTCAGCCCAGACAAAACATAGCAAAACATGTATTTAAACAGAAACGGTTGTGCGTTGAACATCCTGTTGCAAACCATGGGCGGACTGACTGACGTAGTGTGGTTTGCGCCTTACTAGGGGTGGAGTTTGGGCGGCCTGTAGTGTAGTGGTTAAGGTACATGAGTGGGACCCGCAAGGTCGGTGGTTCGATCCCCGGTGTAGCCACTATAAGATCTGCACAGCAGTTGGGCCCTTGAGCAAGGCCTTAACCCTGCATCGCTCCAGGGGAGGATTGTCTCCTGCTTAGTCTAATCAATTGTACGTCGCTCTGGATAAGAGCGTCTGCCAAATGCCATTAATATAATGTAATGTACTACATCAGAAGTAATTCTCCGAGTTGCACCAAACTGGAGCAAACACACCTCAAAGCAAAACGTTGCTCGACGTTGGCAGGAAACATACCGTTCAACGCAGAAAGCGTAGCAAAACATGATGAAATGTTTTCCACTGGGCCATGGGTGTGGTGTGAGCGGTGCTGTGACCCGTGTCCCAGGGGAAGGAGGGCGGAGACGTGGAGGAGCGCGGCCGGATCCTGATCTCGCTCATGTACAACACCCAGCTGGGCCGTCTCATCGTGGGCGTGGTGCGCTGCGTCCACCTGGCTGCCATGGACGCCAACGGCTACTCCGACCCCTTCGTCAAAATGTGGGTGCCTCCGGGGGGGGGGGCGAGCTCAGGCTGTGACACTAACACCCGCTGTGTCCAAAGTCACATACTTTCCCATACTGCCTTTCAATGATTTAGTAGGAGTAGTGTGCTAGCATGCAGACAGATTGTGGGTTGGCAGCTGCTCGGGGGGGCTCATCCTGTAAAGGAGGTACGAAATCCAAACTGTGTCAGTGCCAGCTGTGGCCAGCAGTCCTGGATCCATTACATCATTGTTTTCGATTCAAATACCTTTCTGTGTTCAATCGATCTTTCCTGGTGCAATTGTGCAAAACAAGAGGACCAGAAGGCACTTTTGAGAGTATCTCATAGGTTTCAATTCACAAGACAAGTTGTGCAAAGTGTAGAAAATTATATGAATGCAAAACAATGATGTAATTGACCCAGGTCTGGTGGCCAGAGGCCCTTAGGGCGACACAGCTGGCTTCAGTGTCACCCAGGACCGGAACAGCAGCTTCTCATTGTGCACTAGCAACCCCTGCTGGTCTGCCGGGCTCTCACACGTCCCTTTGTTGTACTGTGTATTGTGTCTCCACTCTGAACAATATGGGTAAAGATTAAATCTAAGGAAAAGTTCCAGTTTGAATGCATGAAAGTGTCTATAGCAGGGATCATCGTCTTTGACCCTCAAATCCAGATCTAGCCCCGGTTTTCTTTTCTCCCGGGTAGTTAGTGCTACTGATTGGCCAGACTGTCTTCACACCTGACTCCCAGGTAAAGGGAGGATGAAAGACTCAGCCCTTAAGGAGGCCTTGCTGATCCCTGGTCTACAGTACATCAGTAACGGCCCAGAAATGAGCAGATACAATGCAGGTCGTTTTTAGGGCATGACTCCCTTGGTGCCCAGGGAACATCCAGCTCAGGAACTCTAGCAGCTGTTATTCCAAAGCGTGAGACAAATGTTTAAAAATAAAATGTGAGAGGAGGGCGAATATCTGTGATGTGACTGTCTCCGTTTCCTCTTCCTGCCCCGCAGCTGCCTGAAACCCGACATGGGAAAGAAAGCCAAAAATAAGACCCAGATCAAGAAGAAGACTCTGAACCCAGAGTACAATGAAGTGAGCACTGGCCTCCTTTTGCTTTCAGCTTTTTCTGAGCTTAGAACTTTGACTTGACATTGTAAACAAATACGATGGACTGGTCATTGTTGTTCTTCCAGGAATGCTTTGACCAATTGTACCATTGAACTTCACTCTAAGCATTATTAAGCAGTAAGTAGTGTACTTTTAAAAACTGACCCAGAAAGCTTTGCTTGTGTCATGTGACTCGTTCAGGAAGTACATTGGAGGTTTTGGGTTAGAGACAATATTACCCAATTTACAAAGGCAAATAAAAATGTAATTCAATGATATTTAATTAATATATATTAAAATATTTTTCGAATATTTCAGGTTGAACTAGACACATGTCAGTATCTATTATACACAGCAAGATCCAGTCTAATATAATAATGGTGCATTGTAATTTTTATTTGTGACAAAAATATATTTGCACATCCAATATATTTAAAAACAACATCTGAAATATGGAGTCTGGAGTATTTATTCCAGAAAAATATGAGAAACCACCAAGAACTGTGCATCAGTGCACAGTGCATCTACTCTGCCTCCTTCAAAAGCAGATATAACCCTCTCCAATACACCTGTATATTGCTGATTCAGAATAGCTGTGTCATGTAAGAAATCGAAGTCATTTGGGTGCCATTAACAACTTAAAACAGAGCAGTGTATAGCACTGTCGCCTCACAGCGAGAAGGATGTTGTCCCTGGGCCTAAGTGGGTTTGCACTGGGTTCTACAGTGTCCTCCCGGAGTCCAAAGACATACAGGTTAGGCTGTTTACTGTAACTGAGAATGTGTGCTCAGTCAACCTGCCCTGTATAAATGAAGGTTAGTAAAAGCTAAATAAACAAGAGTTCACTGCAAACGTTCAGGAAAATAACTGTTGATTTTGGTGGTGACGAGCTGCGAATCCTCACAGGGTGGTTATGTGATGACTGTAAAATGGTTGTGTGTTCCAGGAGTTTTCCTATGACATTAAGCACAGCGAGCTGGCCAAGAAGACCCTGGATGTCTCCGTTTGGGATTACGACATTGGGAAATCCAATGACTACATCGGTAAGACAAAGCCAGTGGACTTAGCACCATCTTTAACTTACTTATTTTTGCTCCAGATCTAGAATTAATTTGCCCTTAACTTTGACAAACAGTTAAAAGCAATACTTATTTTTCATTCCAAACAGCTTGCCACGTTTATTCTATAACTAACTGAAAAAGTATAATACTTTACTTATAAGTTGGACAGAGAAGAGAAGTCAGAAAAACTGATTGAATACTGACCCCTTGTGATGGCCTGGACTGAAGCTAATTATTAATTTAAATTTAAATATATTTTAATAGCTTGACAAACATTTGTATTTGTACTGTTTATAATGAGGGAGACAATGTATCTAGGGCAGTCACCTGCAATTCAGTAATCTCTTGGCAAGAGAACAAAAGAGCCTTCTTGTCAGTCAATTATCACATTGCCCCTCTCTAGTAATCTACATCGTTTGGCACTAATTAAGCACAGACAATGATTGACAGCAATGTTGCCACACTCACGTGCTGATTTCAGAACTAAACACAAAAAGTATCAAAGTGAATATTATATTACCTGCACAATATGACAATGCGGTGCTTTGCAGTAGTGCATGCTCATAAAATATGAAAGGCTTAAACAGATGATCTCAAAAAGAAACAAAACTGCTATACAGTTTCATCATGGTCTGTTATTTAACATTATTTTATGTCAATCTTTGGTGGTGCTTAGTGTAAACTTGCCCATTGGAAGAGTTGCATCTTTCTGCATCAGCAGAGTTGGCTGAAATGGACTGCTATGATTGTGCCGTCTGCATTTGGAATGATTTTTCCACCTGTCCCAGGACTCCCTGAGGACCAGTGTAGTCCCTTGTTAACTTGTTGTAATCAGATCATTTGAGTCCAGGGGCAGTGCCGTCACGTTTTACAGTCAATCCTGAATCTTGCTGTAGAAGTGCACCCTGCTGAAAAAAACGCTCAATCTAGGTTTTGAAACAGCTCGCAGGAGGTTGACCAGTTCAGACCAGGCACACACTCCTGTATCGGGGCGTGTTGTGAATTAGCAGCCTGTGGCATGTGCTTCTTTCTGCCCGAGTGGTTCTGTAGTGGGAGCAGCCGCACCATTTCATACATGCCTGTTTAAAATTCATGCAATTCAGTACTGTCAACTCTTTCAAGTGCCGTCTCTGCACTCAAAAATGCATCTGCCAGATTTCAGATGACATCTGTCCGCCCACTCAATTTTGTTTTTCACTGATGGAGAATTCCCGCTCATTTCAGATGGTGATTGATATTTTTGTCTGTAAATGCCAGTCTGTTGTTGATGTTTTTTTTTGTTGTTGTTCTAAACTCTGCTAAGTTAATTGACTATCAGTGTGTTCTGTGCTATTGGAGAATACAGAAAATCACTCACTGTGCTCTCTGCTATGGGAGAATACAGAACATCACTCACTGCGCTCTCTGCTATTGGAGAACACAGAACATCACTCACTGTGCTCTGTGCTATTGGAGAATACGGAACATCACTCTCTGGGCTCTCTGCTATTGGAGAATACAGAACATCACTCTCTGTGCTCTCTGCTATTGGAGAACACAGAACATCACTCACTGTGCTCTGTGCTATTGGAGAATACAGAACATCACTCTCTGGGCTCTCTGCTATTGGAGAATACAGAACATCACTCTCTGTGCTCTCTGCTATTGGAGAACACAGAACATCACTCACTTTGTTCTGTGTTATTGGAGAATACAGAACATCACTCACTCTGCTCTGTGCTATTGGAGAATACAGAACATCACTCACTCTGCTCTGTGCTATGGGAGAATACAGAACATCACTCTCTGTGCTCTGTGCTATTGGAGAATACAGAACATCACTCACCCTGCTCTGTGCTATGGGAGAATACAGAACATCACTCTCTGTGCTCTCTGCTATTCGAGAACACAGAACATCACTCTCTGTGCTCTGTGCTATTGGAGAATACAGAACATCACTCACTGTGCTCTCTGTTCCCCTGCAGGTGGCTGCCAGTTGGGCATTACGGCAAAGGGCGAGCGCTTAAAGCACTGGTACGAGTGCCTGAAGAACAAAGACAAAAAGATTGAGCGCTGGCACACCCTCCTGAACGAAAGCCATGTGTCCAGCGACTAGGGCAACACCCTGCCCCCTCCTGCCCTCTCCTGCCCCCTCCTGCCCCCATCCCACCCTCGCATGCCTGCCCCAAACTTCCTGCTATGGACCTCACTACTTCCTGCACGCCCCGTCCACCTTCCTCACACGCCCCCCCTCACACTAAATACGCACTAAATAACCCCTCACACCACCCCTCCTGACCACAGATACTAATGTAACATACATCTTATTACCTCAGGTAAATACCCCCCCTCCCCCTGTGCACCCCTTCATGGGCCAGTCACTCCTTTAGTAGCTAGGAATCTCCATCCCTCGCTCTCTCTCTCCCTCTCTCTCTGTCTCTCTCCCTCTCACTCTGTCTCTCTCTCCCTCTCTCTCTGTCTCTCTCACTCTCTCTCCCTATCTCCCTCTCACTCTGTCTCTCTCCCTCTCTGTGTCTCTCTCCCTTTCTCTCTCTTCCTCTCTCTCCCTTTCTCTCTCTTCCTCTCTCTCCCTCTCTCTCTCTCTCTCCCTCCCTCTAGTTCTCACCACAATCAGAAGTCTCACACATTAACATAGGACACATTGATACATATTTATATGCATACAGATTACTGCAGTAGTGTTCTTTTGAATCATTATCTTTAAAACATGTGAAACAACAACTGAAATTATGATTTGTAAAATATGTTTATAGGAATTAATGTGTTGATATAGTAATTTCACATAGTTTAACCTGTCATTCATAATGTCAGACATATTGCATAGTCCAGCCCTGTTGTTACTGTGAAACCACAAACCACTGAAAACCTGAAAATGCACTGGCTTGTAAAAAGAGGCCTTCTGAAATTGTCTCAGCAATACTTTCTAGTACTCAGTTTAATCAAATTTTGCCCTCAGCTTTTACTGAATCATAAGGATCTCCTAGCTGTCCCTGTCAATATCTTCTAAACGCTGCATGTGCAGCTCATTGAAATTGCATGATTATAATAATTCACCACAGAACAACATGTCACCCTTATAACACATATTACAACTGAAAATCCAAAATGTAACAAATCGTTTGATATATATGTCAGAATATACTGCATGTACAGAGTTTGAATATATATATCAATGTCTTTCATATATGCAGTTATGTATATAAAATATTCTATATTGAAAGAATTACATATTTGCAGATATATCTTAATGCTATTTCTTTATTAAATAGATTTAGCATATATTGTAAAATAGTTTGTACAATATATGTGTAATCATGATGTGCCTGTGTCAGTAGCTGACATATTTACATGCAAATATGCCATATATTTTGACATATGTTCATTTACTTTAATTACATTTTGGATTTTATGTATGAACTTTTCAGAAATGGGCATCTTTGAGAAACACTGATAACATGGGTATATTAAGAGATGGCTGTGCACGCTGTGCACTGTGTGCTGAATTTATAGACATATGCAAATGATAGTGCAGGATAAGTGTACTTAAACAGATAGGAACGCTTAATGGGTGAAAATTTGTTTTGTAGTTCAGGTTTGTAAAATGGCTGCTCATCCTGGGCTTGGCTTCCTGGTGGGTAACCGTGTTGCATCTACTCAGATTCCCCAATGAACACTAGGGGGTCCCCCAGTGTCATGGCTAAACCTGGCTCTCTCAGCCTGCCAACTAATCATCCCGATTTAGTGGCTAAAAAATCCTCTCCCTCTCCACCTTAGTTGATGTTCTGCCGCAAAATGGCTGCCGTGCATCACCCACGTGGGTGCTACACATTTGCGGTGGCTGAGGGGAGTGTCCTCGTCATCAATGTAAAATGCTTTGAGTGTGAGAAATATAAATGCAAGGAATTATATATTAATTATGAACAGACTTAAGCCTCTTTTCAGACAGGCGAGAGTCGGTTGCTTCAAGGCAGCTGTGGAAAACGCCTGTTTGATTGCGACCATTCAGGACCAAAGTTCAGCAGACGTGTTCAACTCCGCTTATAGAATGCAAGAGACTCTTTTGGCTGCGGGAATGTTAATCATCTGTCTGGCAAAGGTGAAATGGCATGAGAATAGGTTACCTCCCAATTCACTAATTTGTGCTAGCCATGTTGTGTCCCCAGAACAGAGGGTTTTAGGGGTGCCATATAAACTGTTATTGATACTAATTTAAGTCTTGTGCAGTCATTGGTCACAAATACTTTGACCAGACTGGAACTGGAGCAAAGATAAACCCATTCTGAAAACTATACAAGGAAGTCCAGTTTCTGTGTGTGCACTGAAGAAAACGCTTTAAAAAGTTAATGACGGGGCTGCCTTAAAATAAAATAAAGATTTTAAATTGTGTAAACAACTTCTTCACTAGAGTTCACTAAACTTAGTTTTAAGGCAGCCCAGATGTTTTTTCACAGTCTGCAGACACACAATGGGAAATTGAGATTTTGACAAGCTGTGGAATTGGACACACAGCTGCAAAAAGTCAATTTTTTGTCTCTGTAATTAACAGTTAACTTTCCAAACTTGAATAGCAATGGTGCACTGAATGACACAGGAAACCTTAGTGAATCCCGTTTAGATGTAATTTAGTTTGTGTCTCAGTTGATGTTTACACACACATGTATGTATGTACGTATGTATACAAATGAACACTATATTGAGAAGTAGACTATATAAAATAGTTAGTTGTGGAGTTGTTATAATCGTTTCCACCACGTGAGAGAGACTCACTTGGTCGCGCTGAGATTTCATAAGCGCCCTACTGACCTGGCTTATCTGCAGTCATTTCTGATAATTTCTACTTGACTGGCTGTGTCGCGCGGCCATCCGTAGCAGCTGCGCAGAAACGAGCAGCTCTGCCTGCATGTCGCATGTCTTTGGCAGCAGGCAGTCGGGCAGCTACAGTGCGCTGACCACCCCCTCCCCCTCCCCCTCTCTCCATCGACCCCCGGGCCTGTAAGTTTAATTATCCGTGCTTTTGGCATATACAGTATAGACGTCTACTGCAGCCCAAGTAAAGCACATGGTGACGCAGCGCGAATAAACTCAGGCTTCACTATTTGCGGTTTACAAATTACTGTAGATTACACCCTGCATGAGATGTCGTGTGGCTCATAATGTAGAGGGCTTCGTCTTTTGTTTCGTTAATCTTTTTATTTTCTTCCGGTTTAACTTTTTTTTTTCTATCACCCCAGACACTTTATGTTTTTCCGGTTAGCGCGCTTTGTGGGGATGTGAGTTTGTGGGCGGGGGGATTTAAAGCAGAATTTTGTGGGAGAGAAAGGGCTTTGTGTTGTTTTTCTCAGTCGCTTTGAATGGGGTGGGGGTTTTAGATAGTCCACCCCTTCCTGAACGAACTTGGAGAGGCCACTCCACGTACTCAGCACATGGACGATCAGGTGGAAATCGGCCTGTGACTGCGCAAAGTAGATTAATTCATGGGCAGTGTACAGTATGTCAGTGATCCATATTAAGTGGCTGTGTCATATCAAATGCTGAGTTACCAAGCAGGTGCACTTTGTTTTAGGAACACATCCCTGTATATTGTATTCTTATTTATAGTGTCTCGTTTCATGGTGATGTACTGTCTCTTCTTAATTTTCTGCCTATTATTAAATTAAACATGACCTATTTATTTGTAAATACATAGTGCATGCTTTGGGGGACAAATATCAGTATGATTGCAATATAATTTGCATGTAAAGATTTTACACAGAATTTGGTTCACACTAACAAATTAAAGGTGACTGGAAAACGACTGCTCTTGTGAAGATTCATTTTTCTGTGTGTATTCCTGGGGCTTTTTATGCATTCAGTTCAACAGCACACCAGGGATCATAAAATCAAGGTCCTCCAGAGCAGAGAATTTATATTTCCCCCCTCCCTTTACCTGCGAGTCAGGTGTGAAGACAGTCAGTAGCACTAATGGTTCTGTTGATTACCTGGCAGAACCAAAAACGAGGACTGGATTTGGATTCGGGGCCCAGATTTGTTGATCCCTGCTGTAAGATATACAGTAGTACCCAAATAAAAAAACTAGCATGGTGATACCAGAAAGTCCTCTCGTCTGCATTCTCAGTTGTAAATGGTTTATTATTATGGCTGCATTTTCATTACAAGGGTGGCAAGATAAGGTAACTTTTAAATGGTAAATGGTTGGCTTTATCCAAAGCGCTGTACAATTTATGCTTCTCATTCACCCATTCATACACACACTCACACACCAACGGCGATTGGCTGCCATGCAAGCTCGTCAGGAGCATTTAGGGGTTAGGTGTCTTGCTCAGGGACACTTCGACACAGCCCGGGCGGGGGATCGAACCGGCAACCCTCCAACTGCCAGACAACTGCTCTTACTGCCTGAGCCATGTCGTCCCAAACTTTTAAAATGTAAATAACGTGAAGATAAGAAGAAGAGGTTAAAAGCAGTAGGACTGATTATGTGTGGTCACGTAGGCTAATGATTGCAGATAATAGCTAAACTTCTGCATGCAGTGTTTGTTTGTTTTTTTGTATTACTGAGATATCTGGATATGATTTAGGAAGAACCTTGGCGTTGAACTCGTGGTTAATTTCTGGAGATAGCCAGCAAAGCTACAGGTGACGCCCTCGTCCACGCGTTGTAAGTCGTGACACAGCAGAAAACTTTGTGCACATCAGGCGAGTCTCGCGCCGACCCTTCCAGGTGGACACGCAACGAGCCGTGTCGTGGACTTTGCCTTTGTTAGTAAGCAAACACTGGATTTCATTTCATAAAGGTTAAACGTTTGTAGAGCGCTGTAGAAGTTTGCGAACACTGTTTGTGTGCATTACTTAATTTCCAGCGGCATAGAGTGGAGAAAAAGTTATGAAACAACTGAAAATATACACAGGACGTTGTTGTGTAATTAGGAAAATAAACTTGTCCTCATGAGTTTTGCACATGGGAAATCCCAAGCGTACAAATCCGTTGGCAATAAAAAAAATTAATAATAATAATAATAATAATAATTATTATTATTATTATTATTATTATTATTATTATTATTATTATTATTATTATAACACCAACAACAGCAATAAGATAGGCCTAATAATAATAATAATAATAATACTGGGAATTAATCATACGTTGTTGGCGATAGGATTTTGTACTGATTGTTTGCAAGGTAATTTTAACATCTTTGTATTAAATTTGTATTTCGTGCGTTTTGTTCTTGCCCGAAGGAGGTATTGAAAATCAACATTTTATGAAACATGATTGTAGTTGCTGTCGTCTTTATTATTAATACTATTAACAATAGAAACAATGAATAAAAAATTAAAATTTTAAATGTTAAAATTGTTTGACTAGGATAATAATAATAATAATAATAATAATAATAATAATAATAATAATAATAATGTGCCAAACCGACTTCTGGGTACTGAACATATAAGCATTTAGATGAGATTTTCTGGGGCAACAATAATAATCTATGGGTCATTCCCACTGGAATTTGAAACTGTTCTGTTGGCATACTCGGAGATATCTCACGTTAGATCAAGATAGGTCATGTTTAATATACTGTATAATTTAATTATATCCCTCCACTCAGATAATGACCAGGCTAAGTGTTTTTACAATGCATTTCAAAATGCGAGTTATCGCCTACTGTACCAGTTGGCTGGGGCATCTCCTTAGGTTTTTTTAAGAGATTGCATAGATAACTGAATAATAAAATACCCTACCTCTAACCCCTCCTCTCAATATGGATAATCCTGTAATGTTGTAAAGCCACGGACACGTGTGTACGTGTGTGTGTCTGCCAATAGGAATGAAAAATCGTGCTGTTTTGTTTCGGAGACACATCACCTCATATTCAGGGGTGGCGCAGCCGCCGCCCACTTTCGTCCAGCGGGTTGCAACTTCACTAAAGAACGCTTGGCAGTGACGTTGTTCTGCGCTATAGCTACCGGGGAAATCCCACTTCTTGATCATTTAAAAGCAGACTTGGAGTTTGTGTTGGTATCATTCGCCCACATGCTGTCATCTGTTGTTCGCCTGGATTATAGCTACACTGCCAATGCAGTTGTGTGAAACGTATTTTTCTGGGACAAATTCATGCTGAAAAGTTGCAGTGACTTATTGTAATAAACAGAAACCGGTGACAATAGACGGTGTTATATATAGCCTATTTTATCCCTGGTAGGAATATTTGATCCCAATTAGCAATTTTATTTTCATATTAATACTTCTCTGAAATTTTCAATTCAGTTTTGCTGCTGCTATGCAAATCAGAAACGCTCTGTGCGTGGCTATAATTCTGGCGTTGTACAGTTTGACAGGCGCAGATGTGACCGCAGGCGCAGGCAGCGCAACGTTCTGCTATTGGACGAGGAGCGCCGCTGAAGGTCGCTCTCATTATAGCTTCCTACGGCAACCAGCAAATGCACGCCCCTGGTCCATCCGGCTGTACCATAGCGTCTGGACACGGGACCGACGCCTTGTGGACTGCGCGGTGACTGATGAGCCAGCTGTCACAGAGAGATACTTATCGCTATGCCGCGGAGAGCAGGCCACGAACTTCACCGACGTCCTGGAGACGCGGTTCGACGTCAGTTTACTTTTTGCACCAGATAACCCGTGTGCATATCCGTTTCCAGCGGGTGTCCAAGCATCTAAACGCACAAAGAGGGCGATCACCGACCCAGTCCTTGCTGAACGTCACACTGGGGATAGTTCGGAAGTGAAGCACCGGCGCCAGAAACGAGCATGGATCATTCCGGGGACAGTTTGGTGTGGTTCTGGAAACAAGGCAGACAATTACGACGACTTAGGTGTGTAATTCAATTATTTTGTTTATTTGAACAAAACAAATTCTGTCGGGGAGATCGGGGATGGTTTAAACAATGGGTTAAAGTTGTAACACCATCAATTTTACCAACAAGGGATAAGAGTTGTGTTGTAGCTACTCACTTTTGACCAGACACATATTCCCCTTTGAGCTCACAGAAAAGGTATGATGACTCTATATTAAATATTGGGTATTTTACACCAAAAAAAAGGTAGAAGCCCAATTCTCATCATGTTTAAGAATAAAAAAACTTTACGAGTATCTAGACTAGTATTTGTAGCAGACAAATGTGTGTAGCTTATATCAAAGTTTAAAGCATAAACACTGAGTAATGCAAGCAAAACGTGTGACAATTGTCTCCGGTCTCCCCTACCCATTAGTGGCGGTAGCCTACTGGATGCAAGCGTGATATAGAAGATATCACTGAATAATTTAAGACAATTGCCTTCTGGACTCTAAACTGTGTTGGATTGAAATAATAAATGTTTTGCAGTCAGTTACTTGAGTTTCAACATTACCACGTGCCAATCGCGTGAATGATTTTCTGATGCGTTTACCTATGCTTCTCCGCAGGTATCTTCACGCAAACCGACAAGTGCTGCCGGGAGCACGACTATTGCGCGAACACCATCCCCTCATTCAGGTTTGGCTACGGTGTCTTCAACCGGCACATTTTCACCGTTTTGCACTGCGACTGTGAGGAGAGGTGAGACAGGGTTCAATAAAGTAGACTAGCATATATCTTATCTTATCTAAACCCTGTATCCTGTGATCTCCTTTCAGAACTGAACCTTTTCCTCATTCTTATTATGCCCCCAATGTTAGAAATTGAATGTACACTCAGTGAGCACTTTATTAGTTATTTATTAGACTTCTTTTTTAGACTTATTAAGTCTTCTGCTGGTGTAGCCTATCCACTTAGAGGTCTGACACTTTGTATGTTGGGAGATGCTCCTCTGCATGCCACTGTCGTGTGGTTATTTGCGTTGTTATCAGTTTCAACTAATCTGGCCCTTCTCCTCAGACCTCTCATTAAAAACGCGTTTCTGCCTGCAGAACTACTGCTCACTGGATGTTTTTCACACCATTTTCTGCAAACTCTAGAGACTGTTGTGCATAGAAATCAGCAGTTTCTGAGATGCTCAAACCACCCTGTCTAGCACCAACAATCATTCCTCGGTCAAACTCACTTGGATCACATTTCTTACCCATTCTGAGATTTGGTCTGACATGTCACCCCGCTCCTCATTGGCCTCCACTGGCTTCCTGTTGCCGCACGCATCCGCTTCAAGGCCCTAGTGTTAGCATTTCAGGCTGCTAAGGGGACTGCCCCACTTTACATACAATCCTTATTCACTCCCTACTCCCCAGCTAGACCACTCCGGTCTGCCAGCTCTGGTCGCCTTATGGTTCCCTCACTACGAGCACCTGGCGGTCGAGCTGCACGTTCACGCCTGTTTTCCGTTCTGGTTCCTCAGTGGTGGAATGACTTGTCTACCACTGTCTGGATAGCAGGATCCCTCCCCCTATTTCGACGCAGACTAAAAACACACCTTTTCAAACTATACCTTAGTCCTTCCCCCGCCCCCCTTTCTGATATCCCTCTTATCTAACCTCCCCAAAAAATATATAATAATAATAATAATATATATATATATATATATTGCACTTACGATGACTGTTGTTTTTTTGTTTAGAAGAGCCCTTCATGTGTATTTTACTAGTTATGGATTTGATGATTTAACCTGTGGAAGAACCTATGCACTTGTAAATCGCTTTGGATTAAAAGTGTCAGCCAAATTACTAAAATGTAAAATGTAACTGGTCTGAACATCAGCTGAACCTCTTGACCATGTCTGGATGCCTTTATGCACACATGATTGGCTGATAAAATATTTGCATTAACAAGCTGGTGTACAGGTTTACCTAATAAATTGCTCACAGAGTGGACAGAATTGAAATAAAATAACTTAATAACTTATTTTTCTGCTGACATGCGTATGGCCCTGCAGATATTGTACATGTGACAGGCCTTTCAGGAAGTGCATGGGCAGGAGCTGCAAGAGTGCTGCAAAGTTTCTGCTTAGTCAGAAACATGTGGGCATGCTGATTAGATTGATGAAGGAAATTGCTGAACATGCATATTTTCTCTCTTCTTCTCTCCCTTTGTACCTATCTCTCCCTCTCTCACGGTCTCTATCTCTCCCTCTCCCACTCTCCCCTCCAACTTCAGGTTCCGCCAGTGTCTCCTCACAGCGAATGACAGGGTGTCCAACATGGTGGGCTATGGCTACTTTAACCTCCTGAAGACCCCCTGCTTCACCTTTACGGAGAAAATGCAGTGCATTCAGTCTAACTGGTTTGGCATGTGAGTACATCTAGGTTTTTTTTATCAGCAGTCACTGTCTAGTATATATCCTTATGTATAGGTATAAGGATATACATATATATTATGGACATGATGGTCTTTTTGAAGTAAAACATTGAACTAAGATCAAGAATTGGCAGTTGCGCACACAGCAGTCAAGGTGTTTGGATGGAACAGGAACAAGAATGGACTCTGGAAATCCAGGATTTGAGTTATGCACTCATGGTCTAAATATTTCCATACTTTCATTTTCCCAATATCTGATTCAACCATAGATATCTGCACCTACTCCACCAGACTAGTTTTCTGAAGCCGTTCACACAAGTCTCCTGCAATCTTCCTGTCATTGATTAGAATGCATATCTTGAAAGGGAAGCTTTGACCTTGAGATAAATGCTGGTTTCAAAGTTTCATTGAACATTTTGACTTTTTGGTCAATTTACAATCTGCAGCACTCAAGTCTATCAGCTGCTGCTTTAATGGCACATGCAGGTAGTCAAAGTACAGCCATTTTGCCTGGGTCAGGAGGCTCAAACTCCAGCCCTGGGGGGCCTCAGTGTCTGTAGGTTTAACTCCAGTACCTGAGGGCCTCAGTGTCTGCAGGTTTAACTCCAGTCCTGGAGGGTCTCAGTGTCTGCAGGTTTAACTCCAGTACTGGAGGGCCGCAGTGTCTGCAGGTTTAACTCAAGTCCTGGAGGGCCGCAGTGTCTGCAGGTTTAACTCCAGTCCTGGAGGGCTGCAGTGTCTGCAGGTTTAACTTCAGTTCTGCAGGGCTGCAGTGTCTGCAGGTTTAGCTTCAGTCCTGGAGGGCCACAGTGTCTGCAGGTTTACCCCTGTCCTGTAGGGCTGCAGTGTCTGCAGATTTGAGTGGTTTCCTTTCAATCTTCAGCCAGGACTTCAGAACAATAATTCTTTGGGAGTCGACAACCTAAATTACAGCCAAATACCAGCGCCCGCTGCAACCCAGCAGGACTGCATTCTGACACCAGTGGCCTCTACATTCACTTGTTTTTTTTGTCAGACTATGCCTTTGCAACCCTTGATCCTCACTCTCTAAACTCCTCTCTGACAGGTGTACGTTATCCGAGATGTCCCCCTTTGCCGTGTTACAGGATGCCATGGACTTCAATTCCACTCAGCCTACCTCAGCTGCCACTCCAGGGACCTGGCATGACACTTCTGACCCTGCGTCCCCAATGCCCACTCCCATTCGGAACGTCACACGTGACCCTGTATACACAACACCCCCACCCATTTGGAAAATCACTTCCGACTCTGTATACACAACACCCACGCCCATTCGGAACGTCACACGTGACTCTGTATACACAACACCCACGCCCATTCGGAACGTCACACGTGACTCTGTATACACAACACCCACGCCCATTCAGAACGTCACACGTGACTCTGTATACACAACACCCGCTCCCATTCGGAACGTCACACGTGACTCTGTATACACAACACCCGCTCCCATTCGGAACGTCACACGTGACTCTGTATACACAACACCCACGCCCATTCGGAACATTGCACGTGACTCTGTATACACAACACCCACGCCCGTTCGGAACATCGAACGTGACTCTGTATACACAACACCCACGCCCATTCAGAACGTCACACGTGACTCTGTATACACAACACCCACGCCCGTTCGGAACATCGAACGTGACTCTGTATACACAACACCCACGCCCGTTCGGAAAATCACTTCCCACTCTGTGCCCCCCACGCCCACACCCGTTGGGAACGCCACATCTTCCACGGCGGGAATCAGGCTTCCGCCGGCCCGTAGGCCCAAACAACGGCTCCCCTGTCGCCCGAAGGGCCCAGCCAAAGGGACGGCCTCCAGGGCTGGAAGGAGGAAGGGTGTAAGGAGGCCGGTTTGCAAGGAGCAGCCAAATTCTCGTCTTCCTGCGAAGGGGCAGGACTCCGATGCACAGCTTACAGCTGACAGCGCAGCGGGGCGAGACCCGGCTGACCCCCCACACCAGAGGGTTGACCCTCGCTCAGAGAACGCCCTGCCCAGCACCCGGCCCAGGACCCCACAGCCTGCCCCACATAAGCACCCTGCACTCATGGAGGATGCCCGGAAAACAGGTGTGTTAGAGGAGACTGGGAGAAAGGGTCATTTGAGAGAAAAAAATAAAAAAGGCTCATTACTAGGCTAGTTTTTCGCAGCGGGTATAATCTGAAATGTTTTGTTCCCTCTTCCTGTAGAGACACAGCAGCCCTGCGATTGCTACAAACACCTGGATGAGTGTAGGCTCAAGATTCCACCGCTGGGTGAGAGATTTGGTCTGAAGAACCCAGAGCGCAAGACCCTGTACCACTGTAACTGTACCAACAGGTGAGAGTGCCACTCAATACCACATCCTTTTTGATTACAGAGATATCTTTTTTCTTAATGATGTTCCAGACCATTTGTTTCGATAAGTCTATTGTTTGGCTTATGTCTCTGACTGTTCTTATTTCTCTGCCTCATAATGGCATCCTTGACTTTCATTGGCATAACTCTGGCCCTCATAGCACACGACTAGATAGTGAAAGCTTATACCTTAAGCTTATGCATTATATCTTATACCTGCACTAAGGAAGCGATTGAATGCGCCTGACTAATCATAAACAGCTGTCCAATTACTTTTGTTCCCCTAAAATGGGGAGCGGGGCAGTCAAATTAACGGTGACAGTCTGAACTTTGACCTCATATTCATTGTTTAATTTAAAATCCAATGCACTGGCGAGCATAAATTGTACCACTGTCCAAATACTTACGGACTGCACGGTATCTGACTCCTCTCCCCATTCAGGCTGGCCCAGCAGCTCCAGGATCAGGAGGAGCCAGACGGAGTCCAGTCCCTGCTGGTGGATTTTGTCTCCCTGTCCTGCTTCCAACTGCCCCCTCCAGAGGAGTGTCCTGGGACAGCTAAGGGGTCAGTGGATATACTTGTTACTACTACATTCAGTCAATGTATGGCTGGGGAGTTTTATATTGGTAGAATTTTTATTATGAAAAAAGTTCCTGAACAAGTCATGGTTTCAGTAACAAGCCGTGGTTTTCGTCACGGGCCATGGTTTTGGTAACAAGCTATGGTTTCGGTAACAAGCTATGGTTTCGGTAACAAGCTATGGTGGTTTCGGCAACAAGCTATGGTTTCGGTAACAAGCTATGGTGGTTCCGGTAACAAGCTGTGGTGGTTTCGGTAACAAGCTATTGTTTCGGTAGCAAGCTATGGTGGTTTTGGTAACAAACTATGGTTTCGGTAACAAGCTACGGTGGTTTCGGTAACAAGCTATGGTTTCAGTAACAAGCTGTGGTTTCGGTAACAAGCTATGGTGGTTTCGGTAACAAGCTGTGGTGTTTTCGGTAACAAGCTGTGGTGTTTTCGGTAACAAGCTATGGTTTCGGTAACAAGCTATAGTTTCGGTAACAAGCTATAGTTTCGGTAACAAGCTATGGTTTCGGTAACAAGCTATGGTGGTTTCGGTAACAAGCTATGGTTTCATAACAAGCTATGGTGGTTTCGGTAACAAGCTGTGGTTTCGGTAACAAGCTATGGTGGTTTCAGTAACCAGCTATGGTGGTTTCAGTAACCAGCTATGGTGGTTTCGGTAACAAGCTGTGGTGGTTTCGGTAACAAGCTATGGTTTCGGTAACAAGCTGTGGTTTTGGTCACAAGACATGGTTTTGGTAACGAGCTGCAGTCATTTCGGTAACAAGCCGTGGTTTCTGCCCCACAGGTGCCCCGCTGTCCTCTCCGAAGCCTCGCACCTCCAGCTGACACTCTCCCAGCGGGAAAACGGAGAGGCAGGGATACATCCAGAGAGGCCAATCCTGAAGGTTAAGAGGCACAACTCCAGGGAGTCCAAGAGGAAACAAAGCCCGGTCAAACTCTACAAAAAGTGCCTGAAAATCATGGATTCCAAAACATCAAAAAGGGCTGAAGGGTAACGGTAGCCTCAGCCCAGGGACGGGGCGGGGCAGATGCGTTCCTGGGCCCCAGTGCGTGTGCACCTGTCTGAATTTCCACCTTGAGTTAGTTCAGTTAGCTAATTCATTTTATTGACTAACAGCAATTCGCTTGTACACCAGACTGCAGGGTCACAGAATCAGCACACCACATACTGCAAAAAGCAAAAAATTCTCAGGAAGTATTTTAGTACACTGTAGTTTTAAATGTGAAGTAAGTATATTGTAATAACAAATAATATATTTTGATTAAAATGTAAAACAGTTTTGCAGAGATTCAATTTATTTCTGATATTTTCACACTTTAGATATTGATGACATCCATCAGGTTGTCATCAGTCTCTCACTCCAAAAAGTTTTAAATTGCTGGTGATACAGGAGTGACAACATGTATGCCCTCTTTCTCTTAAAATATTGCCGGATATTATAAAACTGCCAAAGCAAACTGTAAATAGCCCTTATTATGATCACAGGTAGTGCTGGTTGATTTGATATGGAACCATAGTAAATGTACATACATCTGTGTAAATATTTTGGTTTTAAAACATGAATGAAAATGTTATGGATAGAGTATGCTTTTGTATCATATATGTTATTTATTATTTGTACCTTTTGCCATGTTGAAATCTGTTTGTGAATAGTTTGTGTGTCACTGATTAGAAATGTTCATAACGAGAGCCTTGTCATTAAACACTGTCATTGATTTTGAGAATTTAGCATGACCATTTCTAACCAATCACATGCCTGCTCACACCACAGTCCATCTTAGATGTGATGGTGTACAGAACATTTACACTACATTTAGGTATTTAGCAGAAGCTGTTATTCACTGTGACTAAAGTGCATTCATGGGAGTCTAAGCAATAAGCAGTAATGACTGCAAGTTATTGGGGGATCATAATCGATAGAAGTAGCCAGTGCAGAAACATACAGCATAAGAGCTTGTGAAGATGAAGGTCTCTTCACTAAATATTTGTTCTAAATGTTTTAACGTGATATGAGACCTTGTTTCACACATTACTTCAATCTGCCTTAAACTGCTGATGGTCCTATCCTGTGCCTGATTAACTACAGTTTAAAGCAGGTGTGTGAGGAGCAAGAGGGAGGTCATTTTGTAAGATGAAGAAGAAGTTGAGGTCTCTTGTATGAAAAACAAAAAGGTTTTTTTTCTTTTCTTTTTTTTTCCATGTTCTGTATAATAATAAAATGTCATGCAGTACTTTTGAAATTTGGCTGGACGTGTCTGTGCCACATCTTCACAACAGTCAGTGTTATGATACTACTTACAGTAGTATTGTCCTTATCTCTGATCCAGAAATGACTGCACATCAAAGCCGGCGTCTGGACTGACTTTATTGTATTAGTTCTTATCTACATTATACTTCCGCCTGTGTGAGAGGTTCTGTGTCACTGTCCAGCTACTCCTCAGATAAAGTATCGCCTGATATTCTGACATCATCCTCATTGCAAACCGGGGTGCCACATCAACAGTTTAAAGTCCGACAGGCACCATCTGAAACTCAGCTTTTCCCAAATGTAAAGGCCCAATTTGACTGTGACTTTGACTTTGAAAATGGAAAACATTCCTTTTCTGAATTTTGTGTCTGTGGGATAACTTAGGCTGTAAAGCTGTCATACCAACTTCATTTAACTTTCACTCAATAAAAGCTAAGCAACTTATACTTTAAATTATACTTTAAATAACTTCTTGTAAGCTGGTCATTGTTTCTTATGTGAAGCATAGAAAGGTAATTTGTTTCATACTGTAGGTGAAGTGTTTCACAAAATGTTTTTTTATCTCTCAACTTAATTCTTTCTTCTGAAATAAACTCTTTTTTGGAATGAGAATGTTTTTTTCATTGGCTCATGGTCTTCAGTTGTGTGTTGGTTTCATGCAGTGAACTTGTAATCCTGCTCTTGGAGTGCCCTGGAGGGCTGCAGTGTCTTCAGCTTTCCATCGCATTTCAGAAACTTCTTGTGTGATTTTAGTCGGTGACTGGCGTCAGCATACCTTGTTTCCAAGACTGAAATTGGCAGCCGGCAACAGTCTCTAAGAGAGAGCCACGTGTCTGCTCTCAGCCATTGTGACACCATGTTATCTCAGAAAAGGCCGACACGCTCAAGTGTAAATAGCAAACCTGAACATAGACTCTGATTGTTAGGTGCTCTGTAAATACCTTGTATACTGTGCCTGTGATGACAGTGGAGTTAAGTAATGTAGGACAGCCATTAACACAACACATCTTTACTGATGAAGGCAGCATATTATAACTTGGAGGTTAAATTAATGAGTGTCCATCTTTTTTGAATGTAGAATGCTCCTGGAAGAAATAAGGAGTCAGTATTTAGAAAACATCATCGTAATGTGAAGTGACCACCAGTGTTCTTGCTTCTGCTCACCCGGGCAATCTGATTGGTTCAGAGATATTTTCACCAGGAATATATTGCAGGTCATCGGTCGAGTTGAGCTGGAATCACAGCCTCCAACTGGAACCTGACTGTTACAAGATCCTGATTCATCAGAACTATCAGCCGATGGTTTATCAACCAATCATATTACCTCATGATTACCTCACATTGGCATCAACCCGGTCAGGCTCATAACACCGTAAGGCAGGAAGCCTGACCGTTGACACTAGCAGTGGTCGCCACACCCTGCATTGTTTTTGGTATGTTTTTACGTCGCACCGCAAATTGATCTTTAGGTTCTCTTACCCAGAATTTGCCATGGACATCAAGGTTAACAACCTCGGTCTATACCATACGTTCCGTGGGAACTGACCGTACCACCTATGACACTGTGTGTGCAGGCTAAACATAGCTAAGCAGGACATGTCAGAGGAGCATTGATTTGTGTGTGCGCGCGTGTGTGTATATGCTTAGGATGGAGATGGGTCATTCTGAAGTGTTTTTCGACGAGAGCTTGAGCAAGCTTCAAATCTTAATTCATAAGATAAACGGAAAATACAATGATTACCTGGATATACATTTTCCCTATAATCTATGCTAAGGCTTCTTTAACAACAAATTGCCTATGGGACACTTTCGATCAGAACAGAACAATTCAGAACAAGGACCTTCTACCAGAAGTGGAAAGTCCAGGGGCTTGAAGGTGAAAGTCCTGCTGTGCGTTTCTCCCTCCCAGTACCTCTGAGGATTTTCCCACTCAGCCTTTTGCGTTTGTGTTTATTGCGAGTGAACGGAGAGCCAGGAGGCACAGCGGGGCCGAGGTCAGAGCAGCGTTAAACGCACAGCCATTGGCCTTGACTTCCCACAGCAGAGGTCACACAGAGAGAGAGGCCCTGCAGTTCTCAAACCTCCTCTGTGTACAAGGCCCAGTATGAGCTGTCTGCAAATATTGCTCGTGTAAATATTTAAGTCAGATAGAAGACCCAAACTGATTTGTTTTATTTATTTATTCCCCCCCCCCAAAAGTTATCCGCTGTTGTTCAGGCACCATCTCCAGCGCCGTTTTCCAAATTTGTCAAGACCATTCATCTCCACAGCCTGAAGTGGCTTGTATGCCATGTAAGAATATTTAATGTGACATTAATGTGGCAGACACTGCTGTGAGAACAGGCTGGTACGGAAGTGACGTGTCACTTTCTCCCAATTCTGCGCCTCAAACTTAACATATTAAACACATCCCTATTAAATGTGTGGTAGTGCATACATACAATTAATTATTTGTTGTTCATTTAAATAAAATTGCTGTTATACTTCTTTTGGATAAAAAAACAGTGTGAATGCCAAAGGTGGTACTTGCTCTTAATGTCTCCCGAGAGGAGCTTTTGTGCAGTGCAGTGCAGTGCCTTGTTCAATAAAGACTCCACTGTGAATGAGCAAAGGAGACCAAAATGACAGTTTTATTAGCCTAAAGATTGCTTTAGTGCAGCGTCTTAGAGGAGTTCACAATCATATCAGACCTTTGGCAACGGCGAAGCAGCTAGAGTTACAGAAGTGACGTGTGTTAGCCCGGGAGGAGGCCGACTCCCCAGCTCTGGTACAGTAAATGAGAGTACAGAGAAAATGGCTCTTCTTGTAATGCAGTGGGCTGGGGCGGCAGGTTCATTTTGTGGCGCACTCCTTCGGGAAAGTGTGTGTGTGGGGGGGGTGAATGGAGGGGGGGGGGGTGAATGGAGGGGGGGGGGAATGGAGGGGGGGGGTGAAGGGGTGTCGTCTCTGGTCTCTACTTCTTCACCTCGCCGAGGTCATCGATGCTGTCATCGTCCACCTGTAGGAAGAGAATACAATCACCATGTTTACCTGGGAGTCCGGTGTGAAGTCAGTCTGGCCAATTGATAGCACTACTTGTTCAATTAATTAGAAAGAGAAAAGGAAATTAGGGCCAGATTTGGATTTGAGGGCCACATTGTTTGGTCCAAGGAAGTGATTGGTGATTGACGGCTATATTGTCCTACCACTTTATCATAACCTACACTTCCCTGGGGTGTCATCTTCTCATAGAATCAGCGCAGTGTCTAACTGTGTCAGGGGGGGCGTGTTTTCAAATCGCACACAGATCAGATCTCCTCTCACCTCGGGCCACTTTTCTTGAATGACGTCGATGATGTCGTCTGTAAAGTCTCCCTGAATGATGATTTCATCCTCTGCTGTTACAGAGGCACCGCAAGAGAATTTCTGGGCGAAGAACCGCTGGGCTTCTTTAAGGTCGATGTCTGGACACAAGTGGAGGGGTTGCGCAAAGTTAATCAGCGTAGCTCACACACAGGTGACTGGAAGCTTCCAGGAAGTCTATGTAAGACGAATCTCGAAGGCTGACGGGCCACTTACCGAAGGTTGCCAGGCCACAAACCCTGGTCACGTATTTCTTCTTGGCTCGTGGGATTTTTGCGATCGTTACTTTCTGGGGAACCGTTTTCTTTTTCTGTTTGATCTGACCCCTGCCGCCTGCAGAAGGAGCAACCAAAGCCTCAGAGAAAAAATCCACAGCTTTGGGCTTCCCTCATCCATTAACCACCCCAAAAGCAATACGTACATTTAGCTAGAACTTCTTTAATGAGATGACTCTGCAGTGTGGCATTTTACTATAAACCAATCAAAAATAAATGGTACCGGATAAAAGACCTCCTATGAGTTTAGAAATGGTGTATAACCTGGGAACCACCTGAACCAAACACAGCTGCAGGCCTGGCTGTGTGATTAAGTGGCTGCATACACTGAAAGCTTAACTGACCGTGTCGCCTAAAGCTTAAAGAACAAGAGGTTGCAGGTTCAATTCCCAGGGGAGACATTGCCATTGACCCCTGGGAAAGGTGGTCAACCTGAATTGCTTAAGTAAATAACCGTAAACATAAATCAACAAAAGGATACAGCGGTCAAATACACAAGCTGTAAGTCGCTCTAGATAACAGCGCCTGCTGAATGCCTAAATGTTTTTTGTTTTTTATTATGTTGCGGAATAACCCAGATAGGTACCGAAAGGTACAAAAACACACCAATGTGGGACCTGTGGTAAGATATCTAGTTGGAAACTGTATGGGCACAATATTTGTAAGGATATTCAAAATTGTATAACAGTTCATTTTTAAGCTGGGTACTGCTAAAAATATCATTAGCAATGTCCTTAAAATAAATAACACCCCAGACTTCCTGATGTCTGTGACCTACCAATATCACCAGTCTGGATATCTTATTTTCAGGTCCTACAAGTGCTAAGAAAACTCTTTGCATTTGAATGGACCAAGGGAATTTGTCAGGAGAAACAATTATTTATATTATGTGTAGGTGTGTTTAGTCATTGCTGCTACCTCCTCTGCTCATTCTAAATTATCAGAAGTGCCACTGCAATGAAATAGTACACCAACAGGCTAAGATATGCACAGAATACAATCAGAAGAATCAGGGTATCCATGGCATTTCTGATCTTAATAATGGCACATGGACAATCACAGCAGAATCAAGACTGAGGTTTCTTTAACGCCATAATGTTTGGCATTACCATGAGCCATCAATTGTCAACTTATTTTCAGAAATTGGAAGGTTTCACCCTCTTCAAAAAAGCACAGCAGTTGGTTGAAATGACTGTGCCCCTAATGGGTTTTGGTAGCTCCACCCCCTTTTGGTTTCAGGAAGACTGACCATCGAATCAGTTGCTCTCACCTCTTTTCTGTTTCTTCTTCTCCTCTTCCTCAACAACAGGGGGTGCTTCTCCGTCTCCAGCATCGTGCTTCTGACTGTGTTCTGCAGACCCAGGGGGACCACACACACATTTCCCATCACCTTTGATTCTGCTTTAATAATCAAGCTGATATTTTGAAACCCCTGTGAATGTTGACAATTTTAAAGTAAGAAATGTAAACCATCCACCACAGTTTTAACCCAAACCTGCATGGATAAAATTAAGGACATACAATAACTTAAAAGCCCTTGGAAAGCCATGTATTTTTATATAAAAATGCACAGAGCAGTAACATTTAGTAACAAAAATGACCAATACTTTGACATCAGCCATTTGACACCCTACGGTTACACCTCATAAAAAGGTATTTATAAAGTATCTACCATGCAGTTCTGCAGCCCAAAGTGCATGCACTGAAGGCAAACACATGGGGAGTATACTGTGTGTGTGTGTGTGTGTGTGTGTGTGTGTGTGTGTGTCCGTTTGGCCGCTAGTCTTTCCCTTGGGCCATAAGTTCCTCTGTGTTCAGGGACAAAGACACTGCAGTACGGGCAGCCAAGGGTCACAGTTATAACCCCTGACTGGTGGAAGAAGGCTGGTTCTTACCTACACACATCTTAGCAAACACATCCGGAAAGTTCTTCTCCAGCCACTGCCTGCATTTTGCTGGCTCAGGCATGTACTCACAGTACTGTGGAGAGAGAAAGGACAACCTTGATCTCTGCGCCCTTCTGTCATTACTCAACAAAAGCAGAATTGTTTAAGCAGTTGGAATCAAGTAATACCAAACTAGTTTGCCTGGCATCAGTCTATAACTGGCTTCAGTTGCAGAATTGTTTTTGGGTGAAATGGATCTCGAGAGATTTGCATGGAGATTTTAGAACTGTGTTGGAGTGTAAACCATCCTACTATTCTGAGAGCAACAGTATCCTAGCAACAGAGTGTGGAGCCTTGGATATCTGGGAGGCCCGATTTAGGGAATTCACAAGGGCCATTTCTGCACAAAATAAAGAGGGTTTACACTTACCTCTGTTGGCAAGGAGCAGACTGCAGGAGAGAAGCAAAGGCATGTTACAGGGGCAGGTCATACATCAGTCCCATTAACAGGTTATCTTCAACTGAGCTTCAAATATGAACTGAGTGCAATGTTACTACACGTCAACAGATCTCCACGATCCCCACAGGATTTAAGTGAGACAGAACACCAAGCCGTTAGTCACAATCACAGCGAATCCTACCTCCACAGTAAAGCACTTTCAGCGGGTACTTTGCATCCGAGTGAGCGGCCTTACGCTCCGCTCTGGTCTCTGCTGAACCCAATTCAGCATTTTCAGTAGTAGCCATGATATGGAATCTGAGAGAGAGAGAGAGAGAAACTCAACCAACACCCGAGACCAAAAGGACACCGTATGCTACGAGTTTCCAAAGCCGGAGGGTCTGAGATATTGAGGAAAAACCCATTTCTGTATTTCAATTAGTAATAGTGCAACCACAGCAATTATCATTTATACAATAATCAATAGATACACATCTCATTAGGATAAACAATGTGATAATTTAGACATGCACCCATATAGCCGTGTCTACAATATGGCAACCTGTAATTAGTAATAAAAATGTCCAGAAGTTAATAACTTAATTGAAGCAGATATCTTAATTAAAGAAGCCTATGAATTAAAATGTTTGGATACACTTGTCCTGCAATTCTTGGCACTGGGGTTCCTTAAAAAATATTGTTACTTAATATTTTAGGTGTACGCAGTATATTCATACTGCCACCTAGTGACTAAGAAAAATAAGTGATTGCTTTAGCGATGGATTACAGCCAAGGCTAGGCTTGTATAAAGCCAAGCATTCTGAAATCCACCACGCGATTGGAACTCTTCCGGGACCAGAATCACTTCCATTTAATTCCCCATGTGAATTTTAACCGCTACAGACGCCAAGACGTTACAGCGAAAATCCAGACAGAAACCCCACTCATGATATTTTTGCTTTAAATGTTGATATGCCATCTGTGTTGCAAATATTCATGCCGTTCACTAACCGTTTCAATAAAAACAAATAGACGAAAAAAGATGTGTTACATTGTCAGGCACTGAATAAATCGTTTGAAACTCAATTTTAAATCAATTTTTGAAGACATTTACAGCAGTTTAGATTTTGAAAATCATTTTGAGAGAATTTCAGATATGCTCCTTAATATGCCCCAATTTAGATAAATGGCACATGATGATGCTGATATAAACAGAATAATTCAGATATGGATAAATTTAATTGGATCTGGGGGTATGGTCGGGTCTTGGTGGTCTCAGGTCTCGACGGCTTCTGCCACCAACAGTCAACTGAACACGATAATAAGCGTGAGGGAGTCGCTGGACAACATGGGGGGTATATCATGAACCAGGATTAGGCCCACTATAAATTCTCCGAGTGAAACCCGGAACAGCTGTTTTTACTTCAGTCCATTGCTCCGGTTTTGGAGGGGTTCCGGTTTTTACTCTTAACTAATCCAAAAAACTCGATGATATACGCCCCATGTCGGCGAATTTAAAATTAGAATTTCATTTCGCAGACGCATTACCCAAAGCGATTTACGAAATTGAATTTAGCGAGCATGGTATTCTAAGCAAACCTAATTCACTTTCAGCTCGAGACAGGCAATGGAATAACATATGTGTTGAAAATGTATACAGATGGCTCGGTAGTTATATAGTTAGCGTTCTCACTGTCTATGACTGTAAGGCAAACCCTACTGTCGGGATATTTTTTTTACTTTTCAAGACGATCATTGTCAGAAGCTAACTTAGCAAATTAGCCAGGAGGCGAACTTGACTAAGCTACAGGTTTAGCTACATTGCTGACTATTACGAGAAGATAGCCAGTTTGGCCTCAAAAGTTAGCTGAGAAACAAAATCCCTGACAAGTTTCAATATTACAGTCACACCAAATGAAATATCTTACAGGAACCACGCCAACAGGCACCTGTCAAAGGCACCGGTCTAGAATAACACGTTAACTTTTAGGTGTTAGCAGACGATAATTAGCTGGCTAGCTAAGTTAGCTATCAATATGGTGGCTGCCTTGCCTCTTCCCACTCATTCATTTTTTAACCTCCGAATCAATGAGACCAAAATGGACAAAACAATACATACCCCGTAAATACAACCTTTATATTACGTTCTGCTAAATAAAAGAATACGCATTATTATGTAGTTGTTAATCGCTTTAAAAAATAACAAACAGCAGAAGCACACCTCTCTTCTGACAGCTTTCTTTCGGGGTCCTTTCAGTCTCTTTCCTAAGCGACGCATTAGTTTAGCGTTAATAGAAACTCGTTTCGTTGCCTGAAGAAAAAAAGATTATGGACTTTTCATGCATCAGTACCGTTTTACACGCCTGTATAGCGATCACATGTGCCGGTTTATTTCTAAAATATTGGTACATTTTTAATTTGAATGAAAAAACTTCCGATTTACCGTCGGCTTAATAGCAGCCTGCCCTATAACATCCAGTCATCATCGACATGTAACGCTGTATGTCTGCGTGCGTTAAGCCTCAAAACGCACTTTGGAATCAATGACTTTGCAAAGACAACATAGAAGTAAACAGCGTTGATTATATTACTTTTTGTCGAGTGAAATAAAGTAATAGAAGACTATAACCATGGAAAGAATTACGAGAAACTTCCCAAACCGTGTTGTAAATAACCTACTAATAAAGACTTTATTTAGAAATGCGTACGTCTGAAAGTCCAAGTAGCATTTTGACTGAACATTTGTAACATTTTGTAACTGCACGTTGTCTTGAAATATTTTGTTTTCATTATTTTTTTAAATTTTGTTTTCGTTTCGTTCTTCCGGTCACGTCACGTCACTTCCGACAAAACCAAACAGAAGCACGAGTATATAGCTGGAAAGTAATATTGAAGTTATTAAGATGCTTCAAAGAACTTATCCAACTTAGTTTTAAGCAGTTTTCCACCGTAACCTGGGAGCCAGCTTGTTTGTTGTCTGGTGAGCTCCGAAAGAGACCAGTGATGCTTGCCAGGACTACCTGTAATTCTAATATATCTAGCCTGTCAGTTACTGTATTAACGTTGCTTTTTCAGTTCACTAGCTGCTAGCTGACTATGTTAACGTTAGTTTAATTTTATAAAAAATATTCTGTACCAGCTAGTTTTATTTAACTGAAAGTTGTTACTTCAGCTACTTCAGTTAGTTTAACGTAAAGTCCCATTTCAGGGGGGAAACAAAATCTGCCCTTTCATGATCTAAATTAGCAAGTGAGTTGTGTAACTTGACATTCGCCAACAGGATTATCTTGGATTGTGTTTATTTACCCTCAAGTCATGAGTAACGTGCGATGGACACCGATAAACGCAAATGCAGTTCAAATGAAAGCTTGAGAAGTTCAGCACCAAGTGTTTCTCCCATATTTGGTAAGACATTTTTTGTTTTTTCATATAATTTTGATAGTGTTATCTGCATTCTCTAAATTATTGCATATATACAATAACAATTCCCTTTAACCTATCATTCCCAGCAGTCACATATTATAAAAGTTCACCACTGCTCCGTGAAAATGACCCTGCAAACCTTTTCTGTCTCTCAGGTAATTCTTGCAAAGATCTCTGGCACAGCACTCCAGTTAAAAAGGTAACTTAAGTAAAAGTGCTTAAATCCTCACTATACTGTGTGTCTATAGAAGATGCATATTTGCAGAAACTATACTGTATAAGTTGGTATTGTTATATACAATATTCTTTTGGATCAAAAGAGAAATGCAGAATTAAATCACTGCCTTTTATGAGATTTTACGTTTTGAAAATATTTCACCAGAGCATACGTACAGTCACAGTAATGTGATGGGTGAATCATCTTTGGCACAAAGATTGAATACACTCAGAGGCATGTCTGCTTGTAGCTATAGAGTTGATATGAAGATATGTAAGATGCTAAGTTTGAATTATAAATGCCATAGTTGTTGATAGGTTCGACAAACAAGTGCACTATATGGCACTTCGCACAATACACCGACCAACAGGAACAGGCAATTTCTTTGATAGGGGTTGTGTAGGTTATTTATTTTTCCTGTTTGTGTTTGCATCATTACAGCAGAACCATGTCAGAGCCCCGGCAGAGGTCCGTTCTCCATCCACCCGGCTCACTCCAGGGGGTGGCACAACCTGCAGCCGTCATGTCTCCCCTGAGCATAGCGCCATCTGTAGGCCGCAGCTCCAGGTAACACAGGACCCGTGTTCATCACACTATGTTACAGCAAGGGCTCCAAATCTGTGGGTCCCAGCCCAGTGTGTGGTCCTCTGATTTGAGGATGGGGTCGCCTGAAAGTCTTTTGGGGAAAAAAGTAAATCTGTGAATGTAGGCTACTACATGTCGAACAACAACCCAATTATAATAAAGCAATGAGATGCGAGAGGTCATCGTATATCGGCAATATAGTCATGGCTAAACGGTGTTGTTAGGCACATGGTGTGTGTGTGTGTGTGTGTGTATGTGTGGGTGGAGTGGTGGGGTCATGTTCATTTGCATCAGAAAAAGATTTGTGCAACCTCTGCATTACAGTCACTTACCATATTCATTAAGCACCTCAGAGTGTGGCTGCTGATCCAGGGTACGTTTACCCCTCTAACTCATAATGGGGAAGGTTAGAAAGTGGACAGGAGATAACTGATCCTAGATCAGCATATCTACTGGGAGATGCCAGAACTAGGCTTGAGGAACACTGGCCAAATCATTGCCTGGGATGGGGAGATATTTCTGTAACTCCTACATTTACATTTATATCTATGCCGTTTCTTGCGTGTGGTTTATATCTCTGTGGAACCTGCGAAGGAAACCACACACCGCCCACCATTTTGATCGTAGTTTATAGAAGTATTTCTTTTGGTGGTATTTTGGTAGCATTTTTGTAATGGAAGTGTTGTAGTATGGTTTTTATTATTTTATAGATTATTATTTTGTTTTCTGTGCCTTGGCGTGTGGCAGAAGGTGACGGCGGGCGCGGCGGTGAAGGCAGCAGTGGCGGGCGGGGCCATGGCGGCGGGGGTAACCACGGGAGCGGCGGTAACCACGGTGACGGCGGAAAGCGGCGTGGTGCAGAAACAGCGGCGGGAGCTGCAGCTGCTGATGGTGGAGCTGAAGGACCGGGATCAGGAGCTGAATGTCATGGTGACCGCCCACCACAAGCAGCTCCAGGCCTGGGAACAGGACCGCCAGAGAGTCCTCACCTTGGAGCAGAGGAGCGCACAGCTGGAGGGTGACTGCAGGGGGCGCCCTTTTTATCCTTCACCATTACTCACAACCAAGTTATTATGTCTTCATACCAGGGGCTCCTTCCAATCCCTTATATTTATCCACACTTTTCCTTTCCTTGCTCATGACCCAAGTGGCTGTTACGTCACCCACTGACTATCCTCGGGCTCGTGAAAAGCATTTTGAAAATGAATATCGGACCATAGAGTGTATCAATATGCTATAACAATGCCTTAAGGAATAAGAGACCATAGTGCGTATCCATATACTAGAACAGTGCCTTAACGAATACCAGACCATAGAGCGTATCCATCCACTAGAACAGTGCCTTAACAAATACCAGACCATAGCGTATCCATTCACAAGAACAGTGCCCTAATGAATACCATACCATAGAGCGTATCCATACACAGTGCCTTAACGAATACCAGACCATAGAGCGTATCCATACACAGTGCCTTAATGAATACCAGACCATAGAGCGTATCCATACACAGTGCCTTAATGAATACCAGACCATAGAGCATATCCATACACAGTGCCTTAACGAATACCAGACCATAGAGCGAATCCATCCACTAGAACAGTGCTGTAACACTCCCAGGCTGAGGCTTGCAGCAGGCCTGTCTCCCAGGTGACAGGCGGGGTTTCTACGTTTCCTAGGTGACGGCGGGGTTTCTTTGTTTCCCGGGAGACAGGCGTGTGTCTTTGTTCCCCAGCCGAGCTGCAGAAGCGGAAGGAGGTGATCCAGGCGCTGACGCAGCAGCTGCGCATCGCAGAGGCGCGTCAGAGGGACGAGCGCGCGGAGCTCGGCAGCACACGGCTGCAGCTGCAGCAGCTCACCCAGCAGCACCTGCAGGCCAGCAGCCACTGCCAGGAGCTGGAGGTACCTGCAGCGCCCTCTGGTGGAGCCCCACACAGCTGCACCAGAGGTTGAGCGTAAAAGTCCTGCTGTGTGTTTCTTCCAACCGTTAACTCAGCCTGCTAATTTCACTAACTGTAATTAGTTCTACCTCCTGGCCGAATAATTGTGCTGATTGGACAAAACAGGTGATTGGAACAAAACCCCGGAGGGGACTTTTACTTTCTGAAGCTGGATTTTCCACCTCTGTTGCTGTATACTCACTTTTACTTAAGAATTTTTAGCCATGAGAGTTTTCACAGTGCTGCTAAAGGTAACATAACATGGTGGGGCTATATTTTAATCTGAAACATAAAACTCTGAAATGAAAATGATTGTTATCGCCAAAAATGCTGATAGTGTCACTTGAGCGTTTGGAATGTATAAATGAGCCACTTCACACAGATCATTGTTTGATTTGGCAGTGATCACAGTGTGATTCTGATAAACCTGTCCAGTGTTAAAGGGATGCATTCATTTGCAATGCCCCTATCTTTGAAAAGAAAATATAACCTTTCTTTTAGCTGCCCTCTTGAAAAAGACACCATGACCAGGTTTCACTTGCCGAAGAGACGCAAGAAATGTACATTTCCTGGATATCATTTCTTCATCTTGAGGAAATAAGGAGTATCACTTATCTAAGTAACTTCTAAGCCTAATTAATGTTGTCTATTCCTCAGGGCTAAGACAGTCTGATATGTTCCCCTTTTCATGGTTCAGTGTCTGTAAATGAGCTGAGGAGGCTAGCTCACTCACAGAGTGGCGCGTGTGAGGCAGTAATGGCCCACACTGCCCCCTGCAGGAGAGAAGCCAGAGCCTGAACGCCACCATCCTGGAGCTGTCCTCTCAGGTGGGCCGTCTGCAGGCACGCGAGGAGGAGCTCACCGCCATGCTCAGCCTGAAGGTGAGAGGGCCCCCGGGCCGGTCACGTGACCTGTGACCTCACAGCCCGTCCACCTCCCCCTGTGACAGTACACCAGCGATCGCACACATGAGAGCGGGGTCCGAAATCGCTCCCTATTCACTCTATGGTAGACTATATTCAGTGTCCGCCATTTTAATTCAGAGTGTCTGAATTCCAATTGTACAATTTCTGCACCATTTCTTGCCCTCAAAAAATGTCCTACATATGCCACAATATAATGGTTCGCACTGTGCGCACTGGCTTGAAACAAGATGAGATGAGGATTGATTGATAAAAGGCAGTAAGTTTCTTCCTGGTGTGAGCTCCAGACTGTGTGACAGGATAAACATGTCATGAAGGTAAATTGCAATATTTTTTTGTTCCTGGTGTAGCTCCAGACGGCGTGTTTTTAGGATAAAGACTCCAGTAGCACTCGTGGTCTGTGTTGTGTTGCAGGATAAGGACTCCAGTAGCACTCCTGGTGTGTGTTGTGTTGCAGGATAAGGACTCCAGTAGCGCTCTTGGTGTGTGTTGTGTTGCAGGATAAGGACTCCAGTAGCGCTCTTGGTGTGTGTTGTGTTGCAGGATAAGGACGTGCTGAAGGCCACAGACCTGATCGTGGAGCTGTCGGGGCGGTTCCAGAAGCTGGAGGGAGCTCTGAAGGAGCAGCGCTCGCGGGAGGCCCGGGCCCTGAGGGAGGCCGAGGAGCTGAACCGCCACTGCAGGGAAAGCAGGGTGGAGAACGCCCAGATCAGAGGTACACACACACACACACACACATACACCATGCATACACACACACACATACACACACACACACACGCATATACACACGCATATACACACACATACACGCACATGCACACACACACACACACACACCATGCATGCGTATGTATATATACACACGCACACATACACACTCACATACTCTATACACACACACACACACACACAGACACACACACTACGAATACATACACCTGGGACACCAGGGTGGAGAATCAGGAAGCCCTGTGGCTCTGCTGGACAAGGGTTATGCGTATGCTTCAAAAACAGCATAAAACAGGAAAAACCTGAGAGCCAACTGATTGAACATTTTAGCCCACAAGTTTAACTCAATTAAAATTAGATACTAAATCCCCTATTCTGAAAATGTAGGTGTAATGTGAGAACACCCAGCTGAAAGGTAGAAAACATGCCACGTTCACTCCACACACACACACACACACACACACTCCCACCAAACAAGTCTAGATACTATCACACAGATGCAGGCACACACGCGTAGATACAATCGCACACAGAAACACGCTCCACACACACACACACACCCACACACACATAAATCACATCCCCTGCTATGGAAGGAGCAGTCACATGTTACGTTGGCCGCTGTTGAAGAGCACTCATCTGCTCCCCGTGGTGCCACTTCCCTGCTCAGATGCTGACTATCATCAGATCTCATCCTCCAGATAAAAAACACACCAGCCCTCACTATCTGATACCACGCACCCTTTCGCAAGTTCACAAAGCAGCTCACCTTTGTGTGAATTGCCCAAAGCTTTCTGAAGTACACAAACATGTTTTGCGTTTTTTTTTTCACCAGTTTGGGCAGGTTGCATGTTATATCTTGATTCAGTGCCCTATTTTTATCTTTAATAAAGTTAAAGTTGTGGCCTAAAATTTTCAATCAGTTCCAAGGTTTTGCCTGTTTTTATGCTGTTTTTGAAGCAGTGGTCCATAACCCTGGTCCTGTAGAGCCACCGGGCTTCTTGGTTCTAATGGCTTAACTGGGCTTCATGATACTTAAGTGGCCAATTAAGGAAGCTGACTTCACAGCTGAGTCACTGGGCCTGTTTTGGGGTCTAAAGGGTGTGAGGAAAGTGTGCAGCCCCCTGTGGCTCTGCAGAACCAGGGTGCACGGTGTATTACGTGCACAGCACTGCAGCTCAGCGCGTTTTCTGCATGGTGTGTTGAGTATGCAGTGCTGCAGCTCTGTTTTCTGCATGGTGTGTTGAGTATGCAGTGCTGCAGCTCTGTTTTCTGCATGGTGTGTTGAGTATGCTGTGCTGCAGCTCAGTGTGTTTGCTGCATGGTGTGTTTGCTGCATGGAGCTCTGTACTGAAGCGCAATGTCCCTGCAGAGGAGCTGGGGGAGAAGAGAGAGGAGAACATCCGGCTGAAACAGGAGAACGAGAGGCTGCAGCGGGAGCTGGCTGAAACAGGTACGACCCTGCACGCCTGCACTTCCGTACCCCCCATAACATACCCCCCATTCCCCCTACCCCCGCACGCCTGCACCTCACACCCATGTACCCAGATTTTTTTGGTGTATAGGAGATTTGGGGGTGTTGCGGGAGATTTGGGGGTGTGCAGGAGATTCTATTTGATTTGATATCTTTATTTCGAACATGTAAAATAGTAACAAAACAGAAACAGTAGTTAAAAACTGATTAACAACAAAATATAAAAAGACATCATGAATTCCCTCCACCAGCACTTAAACTTAAACCTATTTACATGTGCAAAAAGGCATAGAAAGAAGTAACACTTATGTACTCCTACCCCTTTAATGAGGGGTGTTGCGGGAGATTTGGGGGTGTACAGGTGATTTGGGGGTGTTGCAGGTATGTGCTGGGACAGGGTAGGAATGTGAGAGAGCCCGCTGGTCCTGTGGGGGGAAGCAGACACTATGGCCCACTCCTGTTGGCCCACACCCAGCCCTTCCCATGCATCCACCAATCAGTGCATTCCTGGAGAGCTGAGCGCCGCACCATGAACAGGAAAGTCTGGTTCTGGCATCATAACTGTGAGCTGAACTCGTGACTGGTTCTTTTAAAATTGTTTTTAATGGCAGAAGAGTTGTTCTAGAAAAACATTTTTTACTGTGTTACCGCAAAGAGCCACATCACACACATGGGCACACATGAACATCACCCATCCCTTCCTCACACACACAGACCTCTGCTCAGCCAGATTTATTGTAAATGTCACACACCAACATGATAATGGCAGAAATTGACTCCTACACTACTAAGACCACAGGCCAGTCATTTTTAACAATGAGCATTGTGCGCACTGTCTCACACACACACAAACTCTCAGTTCAACCAAGACACAAACAAAAATAAAATAATTCGTAAATAGCGTTTTTCTTTTACTATGCATGTTGCTTAGTGGGACTTCTGGCATTCCTTGTCTTGAACAATCCTCTTCAAATCTGGCTTATATTCTGTTGTTGCCACTCGAAGCAATTCTTTCACATGGGTGTCAGTCGGAACAGATCGATGCTTTGATTTCACGTGAGCTGAAGTGGCGCTGAAGATTTGAAGCTTTGAAATGCGCTAATGGCGCCTGACATATAAGGCAGAATGGCCATTACGTTCAACAAAAAAATATAAACTCTCCCACTCTGTTAAAAATGTCCTGTGTTCATCTTCATATTTTCGTTTTGCTATGCATTTTTTCCCTGCCATTTTGAGAGCGAACTTGACACAAATTGTTTACTCAAGTGATCTTGCTCCTACTGGGAAACTTTGAGGTATTTTCATCCCACGCACATGCACGTTTGACGAAAATGCCATATTGAACTCAAGCGAAGCGAACACGCAAATTAGAAAAACACAAATACAAACTTTGATATGAACGTAAGAGCCGCATGAAACCGGGCAAAGAGCCGCGGGTTGGCCAGGCCTGCTCTAGAACATGTGTGCTTGCATGTGTGTTCTTCATGCCATAATGTGCACTTTGCTACTTAATGAACAGAATTCAGAGATCCCCTGAAACTCTCATGAGGTAGATGGGCTTTAGTGTTGGAGATGCATCCTGGGTAGATTTTGTGCTGGAGGTGCATTGTGGGTAGCTGAGGTTCTGATATGCTGGAGGTGCAATGTGTGTAGATGGTGTCATAGACATATACGTCTATGGATGGTGTTCTGGTATGATGGAGGTGCATTGTGGGTAGATGGCATTCTGGTGGTGCATTGTGGGTAGATGGCGGTCCGGTGGTGCATTGTGGGTAGATGGCGGTCCTGTGGTGCATTGTGGGTAGATGGCGGTCCTGTGTGCTGGTGGTCCATTGTTGGTAGATGGCGTTCTGGTGGTGCATTGTGGGTAGATGGAGGTCCTGTGTGTTTTCACAGGTGAAGATGAGAGCCGGAAGGACGAGCTGCTGAAGCTGGCCCGGTCCAAACAGGACCGCACAGAGTCCGAACTGCAGTGCCTGCGTCAGGTACCCCATGTTTGTGTTTACACACCTCCTTCTACACACCCCTGTGTACTCTCTTCAAAACCTCATTTGTATAACATAACTACATGTGTATAGCATATCATTGGCTACATAGGTTTCAATTTTACATAATAAACAAAAAAAACGCATCTCCTTTTGAACTGACTAAAAATTTCACAAACATTATGAATCTAGCCCAAGTGGGTATCCAAGAATGCCTTCACTTCAAAGTGTGATTATTTGTTTGGTTTGCTTGGCTTTTAAGGGATTGTCCTTCCAGTTTTTATTATTAAATCCCCATCCAACAAGGTATGTTACTGTGTAAGAATGTCACAGTTTATCAGACTTGAAAGACTGGGCTATGTTTTTTATAGACCACAACTACAGAGATAAACCTGTAGTGTAGTGTGGAACAGCAGTGTTCTCTGTATGTCTAATATTGCAACATATTTTGTAGTATTTAGCATTAGTTTGCACATGGATTCATGTATTCATTTATTAATAATATAATGTTTTGGATGTTTAGATTGCTGGAGGATTTGAACTGTTATGCCGTGTGATATACAGTGGATAGAAAATGAATACACCCCCTTCAATATTTTTATGTCTTGTTGTGTCACGGAATGTAAATTTAATGGATTAAAATGGGACTTGTTTTTCCCTGACCCAAAGAACACAACATTCCATATGAATGCAGTGAAATTGTTTTAATTTGAAAAAAAAGAGTGCATTTAATGGACAAAACTGAAATTTCTTAATTTTTTAAGTATACACCCCCCTGAGTCAATACTTGGTGGAAGCGCCTTTGGCAGCAATTACAGCTACCAGTCTTTTTGGGTAGCTCTGCACAAGGTTGGCGCACCTGGACTTGGCGATCTTCCCCCACTCCTCTTTGCAGAACTGTTCAAGCTGGGAGAGGTTTTTTGGTTTGCGCTGATGGACAGTTTACAATTGGATTTAGGTCAGGGCTTTGGCTTGGCCATTCCAGCACTTCCACCTGGTTATTTACAAGCCACTCAGTGGTAGCTTTGTGCTTTGGGTCTTTGTCGTGCTGGAATATGAATTTTGGACCCATTCTCAGTCTCCTTGCAGACTTCTTCAGGTCCTTCTCCAGAATATCCCTGTATTTGGCCCCATCCATCCTCCCTTCAATGTTGACAAGTTCCCCAGTCCCTTTAGATGAGAAACATCCCCATAACATTATGCTGCCACCACCATGCTTCACAGTCAGGATGGTGTTTTTTTGGTGATGAGCGGTGTTTGGTTTTTCGCCAAACATAGCGTTTGGCATTCATGCCAAAAAGTTCTATTTTGGTTTCATCAGACCAGAAAACGTTCTGCCAGTTTGTTGCAGGTTCCCCACGGTGCTCTTTTGCAAATTTCAAGCAGGCCTCCTGGTGGACCTTTTTGAGAAATTGCTTTTTTCTTGCCACCCTTCCATACAGGCCAGATGTGTGCAATATCTTTGATATAGTTGTATGATGCTCCAAGGTATCTTCAAAGCCTTATAAATCTTCTTATATCCCTCACCTGATGTGTACCTTTCCACAACTCTCTTTTGTGAGATCTTTGGAGCCCATGCTTCTGCCTTTCAGTGAGACTGCTCTTGCATACTAAGGGACCATGGTAAACAGCTGTTTTTATTCATGTCATCAAGTTAATTACTGTGAGTTTATGGGATGATTCAGTAAAGGGGGTGGATACTTATCAAACCAATTTATTGCAATTGTTCATTTTTAATTAATGTTAAAACTATTTTTTAATTGGTTTATCACTTTGAAAAGGTTAAGTACTGTATGTAGATTTGCAGAAAGAACACATAGATTAATTGCACTTTAATTACAGGCTATATGTCAAGTAAATCTGAAAAAATGTTCAGGTTGTGTATTCATTTTCTATCCACTGTAAGTAAATAAAGTTATATATGTAAAGCACCACATAGAAACAGCTCACACAGCTGACCGTTGCTATGTAGCGTTATTTGTCTGGATTAGAACAGGGCTCAGTAACTGTACAGTAGCATATTCAGTTTGTTTGTTCAGTAGCCTCCCATTGGAGATGTGGAGATGTGGAATCCTTTCAGCCGGTGAAAGGCCTGTCTGAAATGCAGTGTGACGTTCCTCCTAAAATAGCCACCCAGTACTTCAGCATGCCACAAACCCCCTCCCCAGCATTCCTGTGCAGTGGCAGCACGTCGCCATGCCGACCGGAGCACGTGCCTTTGGTGCGACTCCGGCGTTGGAATGCTTTTGAAAATGGCCGACGTTCTTCTGTCTTCTTCCCTCTGCGTCTGCGGTTTCCCATCCTGCCTCCATACCCAGCGTCCCGTGCGGTGGCCAAAATGTTTTAACCGCAATCCCTGCAGAGTAATACATGCAAGCAGCCAGTCAGATATCACATGCAGTCAGTTACATACAAGTACATTTTGCATGGAATTTACCTGTCTGTGTGTATCTACATGTGTGTGTGTTAGGTGTGTGAGAACCAGCAGAACGACCTGCAGCTGCTGCAGCTGAACCTGGAGAGCGCACAGGAGACACTGATCCAACACAGGACCCAGGCGTCGCTGGGGAGGTGAGCGGACACATTTCACTCTAACTCATCACTCAACAGGACTAGAGTCACTCTAAAGGACTAGAGTCACTCTACAGCACTGGAGTCACTCTAAAGGACTAGAGTCACACTAAAGGACTAGAGTCACACTACAACACTGGAGTCACTCTAAAGGGCTTTGTACAAAGCCTCCAACATGCCCATTTGACTTTGCACCAGGGAGCCACCCAGTGCACAGACACTGACCCACGTGCCACACTGTGATGTACACTGTGGGTTGAACTGGTGATTGGCTGAGTGAGGAAGCAGTCAGCATGGACAGAGGAAGAGCTGAGAAACGGGATGACGAGCCGGCAGGATGGCCGCTGCAGGACAGGGGCTGATCAGTAGCTGGCGGCTGATCAGTGACTGGTGGCTGATCGGTGCCAGAGGGCTGATCAGTAACTGGCAGCTGATCGGTGCCAGAGGACTGATCAGTGACACATCTTGTGCAATCCTCAGCCACATCAGCATCTGTGAATCAGAACTGGTGACCTTTTATAAAGACAGAATTTCCATCTTTTGTGTGACGATCAGGATCACCACTCACATTTTGAAGAGCATTACACGGAGCTGTCAGCCATTTTACTTACCGTTTGTTTTGTTGTTGCCAGTGCAATTCTTTCCAACGTCACAGTTGGTATCGTCACCTGGCAGTTTAAACCGCAGAGAATTTTAATTTGGTCAGGAACAAGTAGAGCGTGCCTTGCCTCCCTCAAAAATGCTATCAATCCAGTTCAAGCCAGGGTAGGAGACTTGGACAGGAAGTTGGGGAAAAGTCACCCCAGGTGTACTGAGTCATAACGGTGAGGTCAAAGGTCACATCAGGCAATGTAGAGGCACAGGGGAGTGGGGTTTTGGCGCCCTGGCGTCTGAGATGCTCCATAACGCGAGGCAGCCAGGACACTGTAGAAGGCATGTTCCCAGTCTGGCCAGAAGGGCGGTGACCTTGTTCAAGATCTCAGTAAGACAACGGTTCCCAACTCTGTTCCTGGAGAAACACGGGGGTATTTAAAAAAAATAAAATGGCTGGAATCTGTGACCTCAAACCTCCCAAAAAATTGTGGTCATCTCTTTCTGCCCTTCTCATTCACTGGCAGTCGTCTCCCAAAAGAGAACGCATCAGTGGATAGATTTCAGAGTGGCCCATAGAAACATGCCAAACTCGCAGGTTTGTGTGTTTGGTGGGACTAGATTAGCCCTGTGTTTTAAATGTGAAAGGCTGGGGACTGCAGGGCTGCTGTCATGGTGATTGTTGTCTTGGCGATTCTCACCTTTTCACAGTCAGGGGGACCTGGCCTCCCTGTTCCTGGACTGCCCCGCCCTGTCACCCAGGAGTGGGCGGAGCCCTGGCCTCACAAACGGCCCCTCCCCATCCAGAGCCTCCCCCCGTGTCGTTGCTAACGGACACCTGGGAACCCAGCAACGGTCGCCTGACAGCGTGAGTCACTGATTTCATGGGGAGGGGCACATACGGCACGCACAAAATGGCGTACACCCAAAGGTTAGAGAGCTGCTGACCAGCGGAGAATAAAAAATATAAAAAATTCCTCCATGTTTTTTACAAAAAACATTTTGCCAAAAGATGCTTTTATGAGAGCCTGACAAAGGCATCTTTTGTCGAAACGTAGGTCAATAAAACACAACTTGAATACAGGGATGGTCATAAAAACTAATGTGGTCGTCGTCATTTAGCCGCCCCTGAGCTGGTCCACCAGCCCCTAAACAACATATAGTACTGATTGAAAAAGGTCAAATACTGAGCACATCATTAGCAATTGAAATGTAGGCTGTATAACCATAATAGTACCTATGGGAGTGCTGCTTGATAATAACAAAAAATTATAATATCAGTTTTTGGAGACATTACATTACATTACATGTAGCAGACACTCTTATCCAGAGCGACGTACAACGAAGTGCAAATCAAACACAGGAACAAGTGTGAAGAGGACCCGAGAGGACAGTACAGTTCCGAGTCCTAGTGTAAACATACAGATAATCAGAACCCTTGAAGAATACACCAACTTCCAAACTAGCATACCACAGTTGACAGCTAGAATACCCCGAGTACAACAATTCAATAGCTAATACAAGACACCTATATATCTATATAACTATATAAGTGCCATTATAGTCTATGGCATATATAAGGCTAATCATGGTGGTGAGTTAGGGAGGGAAAGGTGTAGCCTGAAGAGATGAGTCTTCAGTCTGCGCTTGAAAGAGGTCAGAGACTCTGCCGTTCTGACATCCACCAGGAGGTAATTCCACCACCGTGGGGCCAGGACAGGACAGGCCAGGACAGACAGCAGTCGTGAGCAAGAAGTGCAGGTGTAGCGAGGGGGAGGTGCCAGATGGCACAAAGTGGCGGAAGGGGTCTTGCTGGTGTTTAGGTCTTGATAAGTGATTGAGTATATATAAGGGCTGATCCCTTAACTGCCTCCCTTATGCAAGCACCAAAGTTTTAAATTTGATGCGAGCCATAACAGGCAGCCAGTGGAGGTTGCTGAGCAGGGGGGTGACATGTGAATGTCTGGGAACATTGAATACCAGATGAGCTGCAGCATACTGGATCAGTTGTAGGGGTCTGATGGCAGATGCTGGAAGGCCAGCCAGCAGCGAATTGCAATAGTCCAGGCGGGACAGTACCATTGCTTGGACATGGAAGGGGTGGAGTCTAGTCTGGCCTGGAGTATGTGCTAAGTGAGAATTTGACCCTGGGTTAAATCTGTTTGATGACCCCTGCTTGACTGAATGGAGCTACCATGAGCTGTCAATCACAGACTCATTTAATCAAATCGAAAGATAGTGTGCAAATTTAACAGTCGGTTGAAATTGTCAGTGCATCTGCGCATTTGCCAGTTTTTTTTTTTTTAATCTCATCATCACTCTCCCAAAAGGATTTGACAGTTACTGCAACAGATTGTCAGAAGCCACAGAGGCTGATGACTACAGAATGAGTAATGTGCAGCCTTTTGACAAGCAGCCACTGGCACTGTGCTGGGGCCAGGACACGTGGCCCTGTTTTTCTCACACAAGGCCAAGAGCTGAAAGGACAGAGACTGCCTGTGTGTGCTGCTGGTGCAAATTCTTCATTTAAAAAAAATGTATTTCTTGTCTTTCTTGTAACAGACTCTTGACGGGCGGCTCTCCCCAACGAGCTGTCTAGAGCGTCTGCTGGCTAAGTCCCAGGAGATGGTGGCCAGCCTAGAGCTTGGCTCCGCCCACATCCACACGGACCAATCAGCACGCATTCCCTTGTATGACCCCGCCCCCAAGCGGGGTAGCCGCGAGACAGCCAAGGTACGCTAGCTCGAACAGGGTAAGACCTGAGACTGCCTTTGGCTTCGGCAGGAATGTGGAATAGCCTGTTTCTCAGCAAGCTAGCAATGACTTATGAGATTATCTGTAATTGACTGTTCACCATACAGCCAAAATTCATTCAGGTGATTGACAACACAACAGGCCGATAAGATGCTGTTTAATGGCTGCTCTGTGACCTTCTCAACGCGTAATGTCCCAGAGTGATCAGAAACTGAAATCTCAGTAATTGTTGCCATAGAAACAGGTAGACTCTGTGGAAGTTTTCCAGTGTAGTTTCACCCACAGTTAAATGTAAAATATTGTTAAAAGCAGAAATTGTTACATGAACATTTTGCTCACAGTTAGTTGTGAAGCAGGCAGTCTAGCATGTGTAATGTTGTAATATGTGTTTTATTGCTAAAACAACAGAAATACATCAGCTCTTTTACCCCTGTTTATTTTATTTATTTATTTATTTATTTGTAGGATGCTACTGCATGCGTAAATGCGAATGCTACTGCCCGTTCACTCTCAGGTAAATATTAATAACACCTCAGGCCACATGACAGAGGCAACCCTGGGGTGTGTGAATGACTTCCATTGCTGTGGCTCAGGTTATGTTGTTATTTTAATTGTTTGAAGCTCTGCTGTGCCAGAGCTCCCACGTGTTTCAGAAGAAGAAACTGTGGCCTGGCTTCTCGTGGTCATTGAAGGTGAATGGATGCAGCTTCTGTTGGGATGCACTGTGGAGGATTATGATTGTATGTAAAATGAAGGGTCTTTTTTCTTTTTTTTTTTTTAACAGAGCTCTGAATTCAGTTTTTGCATTTGAGGCATTTAGCAGGTGCTCCAAAGTTGCTCACATCCATTTATAGAGATGGATGCTTACTGGAGTAATTCGGGTTAAGTACCATGTTCAATGGTACAACAGCAGTGTCCTACCTGGACATGAAACCTACAGCATTGGAGAGGCAAGCTCAGATTCTTCCTAGTCAATAGGCTCAATATCCACCTCAGTGCTGATCCTCATTGTATGTGTAGTCAGCATATCATTTTGTCATTCATAACTTGTATTTCTTTCCATTTTTATTTTGTTATAATGGAGCCAATACAGCCAACTACTGGTGCACGTCGATGCAGGTGACCTCAAACAAGTTTCTGCTCATGAAAGCTTAAGAAGTGCACTTTGTGATGAAGTTGGAATAATCAGGAAGTTCAGCCATGTTTAGTAGATGAGATCTTTGTGAAGGATGCAAATGAGCTAACTGATGTTCGCTTCAAACCTGCAGTTCTGAACCATTGGGACACAACAGGAAGCCATTTTGTTGACGGCGCCAATAAAACTGTGTGACCCAAGGTTAGTATGGAATTTTTTGTTTTGCTGCATGCCTGATCGTAACCTGTTAAAGCCATGAAAAGTAGCTGTCTGCCTTCAGAAGTAACAAAATACTTTTAGAAAAACTTTCAGGTGTATACTTGTTGTGTATGTATGCTTTTGTACAAATTCAGAAATAATACCTTTAGCTCTTAGCTTTTCTCACACTCAAAGCACTTTGCAGTGATGAGTGGGAAATTGGCCTCAAGCACCACCAATGTGTAGCCACATTGAGTGATGTATGGCAGCCATTTTGTGCCACAATGCTCACCACACATCAGCTGAGGTGGAGAGGGAGAGATGGATAAAGAGTTGTGGGGTTACTTTTGAGTGAGACAATGGGAAATGCAGACAGGGGCTTTTCCCCTGGAACAATGGCCAATGAGGGCCAGCATTGTTGGTGTGTCTGTCAGGCACATTACTGCCATATAGAAGTTACACGACTTGTGCATTTTTTACGTAGTGTGCATTTATACAGCTGACTGTGTGCTGAAGCAGTGGAGGCTAAGTACCTTTGCTTAAGGGTACAACAGTAATGTTTTATCTGGGAATCGAAACCTACAACCTTTAGGTCACAAGCCTTGAGGTTCCTTACCTTACCTATTATACTGCACTACTGCTTACCCAAACAAAATACAAAAGTTATTTGCAAAAATACTACAGTCTCTCAAAAGTGAAAAATAATATGTGTTGGTTGAACGTGTAACTTCGTAGATGATTTTAGGTGAAATGACAGGTGCACATTTGACTCGCTTGTCACAAGAATGTTCTCTCTGGCCACTGGACAGATAGACAAGACACTGCAGAAAAAGTGTCTGATTAAGTGTTTTAGTCTTATAATAAGCTTACTTACTGTTTGCTTACTGTTTGCTTGACAAGTGACATTTTCTTACCCTATTGTCAAATATTGAAAGAAATAAAATGCCTTGCTTCATTGGCAACATTGATCTTATTTAGTTTACTATTTTAATAGAAATAAGTCTAAATATAAGACTAAAATACCTGTTGAGATTGACTTATCTTTTTGGTTTTTACAGCGCATCAGATGGGCTGAGCCAATGGGGAGAATCCACAGGGGCGGGGACCTGGTCTTCGTGTGGGTGCTGTAGAGGTGGACCCAGCACAAGACAGCACACCTGTGGAGTATCAAAAGTGGACACCTGACCGAACCCAACAGCCACCCTGCCCTGCCAGCAAGGCCAGCCACTCTGCATTTATCCAGCATGGCGGCCTGAAAACCAAAGAAACCATTTAGCGGTCATCTCCAAGTCAGAGTTGCTTAGGCAACGTGAAAGTCTTTTAAAACACCTGTTTGCGCTCACACACACGTGGGTACATTTCTTAAGCCAGGAGCTAGTCTTTGGACAAATTATAACTCTTATTGTATGACCGATGAAAATAAACCTAGCACTCATACTATAATTGTTCCATAAGAATAATGCATTGTCTCCAGCCAGTGTTCGTAAGGCCTATGCAAGTTTCAAACGGGTCACCCCTATGTTCTCATGTAAATATCTGCATTCAGGCTAAGTGAAAATGTTAGTGTACTATTTTACTTCCTGCCAAAAGTATGTTGAAAGGCAAATTGGTGACTTAGGCTGAGTAATTCTTCAGTGTTGAACTGCATTTTACAGAACCATTGTGTCCTACAATTGACTGGTTTCTTAAAAATGCATTATATTATATGAAGCAACTAACTAGATTGTGACCGAATTTGAATCAGTTGTCATGTAAACTAGTTTTTCAGGAAGGGGTTTTGTTGTATTCGTCATGTTCCAGTTTTGGTGGCTGTAAACCTGCCCGATGGCTAAAGCAGCTGAATCCAGCCTCTTGGGAAACCACATTTGCGGGGGGAAAATACCAACGTTTACACTCAGCTCTTTGTATTTTTATACATGCCAAACTGTAGACACTAAAGCTTATTCTACTGCAGATATTGGTGTTTTTTTAAAACTTGACTATTTAAGGAGAACTCAGGTCAAAATGTAGAAATGGCAGTGTTGTAAATTATGCAATCAGACATTCGTGTTCATGATAGGTCTGAGTGCTGAGCTGGTTTTCAGATGTAGTTTGCCTGTGGAGATGGTGATCATTTGGGATTGTTGTCAGAAGCAACATTCCTTTGTATTGCACTGGTGTAGTCATGCCATTCTCAAGACTATAGAAGAATGTGACATTTTAAAATGTTCTCTTTGTCTTTTACTTTTGTATTTTTCTAAATGTTTGTATTTTAATTGAATTGAATTTAAGTCAAGTGTTAGTACATTGAGAAGTACCAATAATAACAATAACATTACTTCACTTTTATTTTGGGCTGCTAACATATCGAGGAGCAGTTGACAGTTCCAAACCGACAGTATTCTGTGTAGTGACTGCATAACATTTTTTACCTAGATTTTATAAGGGTGTTTGTATAAGCATTTCTAAATGTGTCTATTTTACAACTTTATTTTCTGTACGTTAGCACTGTGGAGGTGGTTAATACTGAATTTTATTATTAAAATAAAATAACTACAAAGCAATAACTGCCTCAACTTGGAGCTTAGCGTCCAAACGCGTTGTGTGTGCAGCAGTGCAAATAATGACGTACAAGTGCAGCTGAATTCTAAAACTACACCGCGCATAAAACCACAGGGCGGGGCAGAACGATCAAGATCCAGTTCGGACCAACGCGTTAAATCGTGACACCTTCCTAACTTTGTACTTCCCTGTCCCGACATTTGAATGTTACGTTTTGTCCCCACCTTAGGAAGGAAACCGCGTATCGCGAGCACGCTACTCCCTTCCGTCTCCCATAATGCAGCGACATCTATTTAAAAGAGCAGTTCGCCCAGATCTCCCCTCCCCTGTGAGTGCAGTGCATTCGGTGCTAGCTTGAGGAAGGGCTGCGTTTTCATTGGCTCTTCTCGTCAGAACGCCACCTGAACGTACGCTTCAACTGTCTCCTACATCCTGTCTTCTCTGTAATATTTTGGGCGAGCCGATGTGCAGTTCATTGTTATTGGGATAAATATACCAACAAGACTCCCTGGGAATACCAGTACTGAAAAAGCTGGAGTATGAGTTCTTCGAGGATAAAAAGCCGAAGGGCCGAACACAGTTTGGGGGCGGAGAAAGAACATTTTGACAAGCAGCAGGTAATACTACCAAATGTTTTTTCTTTTTTTTTTAAGAATTACTTCAGTATAGACTTGTATGACCCTTGTTGATGTGAGGGTTATAATGTTTTCTCCGATTTTTTCTCGTCACTTCGTAGACGCATAGCCGTGCAGGTGATGCTGAGCGGACAGGTGCTATTACATCGCGTTCAAAAGTCTACGCACTCTGTAGACATTGGTTATGTTGGGTGTAAATATACCAGAGGGATGTCATGTAGCGTTGCACTCCCAATTTACACACAAAGACAACGGAAAAGCGTATTGAGTTGTAATCTGGCATTTCAACTATTGGGGAGAACGTTAACTAAACGCATCATATTCAAATGTGATGCGACTTCGTAAGCATGGGAATGCTGGCTGGTTTATAATCAGGGAATTGTTGAACGGGATAATGCCAACCACATAGTCTTCAGCCAAGCTTACTTCAGATTGTCGTTCTGTGTTTCGGTCATCCTCTGTGTTTTGCGAATTCCACGTGTAGCCTAGGCTACGTTTCTAACTCAGTCGGCAGGCCACTGTTCATACAAGAAAAGGAGTGTAATGAAAACAAAATCATAAAATGGCCTATAAGTGATTTCACAGTGAAGGCTACTGATGGGACCTGGGTAAGAAAAACAAGGAAATGATGTGACCTGAGAAACGAGTCAAGCTTGTTGAAAAAAAAAACTAATAACCACACTGCTTGCACACTGTGTCATCGTTACATCACTGCCGCTGGGCACCCACACAATATATTACTGTTCGTTTCTCCTTTCGGGTTTAATTGCTCAAGCGTTTTTTGGAAGCGATGAATGCTAATAAGTAATCGGGGAAACGGTCCGACAGGTTTCAGCTGCTACCAACATTTGTTGCAACTTTTGCCATCCGTTACGCATTGCACCGCAAATTCTGTGTTCCAGGTGAACAGTTTTTGCATCTTAATTTCACATAACTTCAGAAAATGTCTTCATGCTCAATTTAGTCGAATAAATAAATCTAAACTTCTTGTCGTTCTTTGTCACAATAGTATTGAATGTATTTATGCCCATCGTTTATGCCTGTGTTTTGAAATTTGAGTTTCCTCTCCGCTCTGGCGTAAATTATTTCTCATAGAAACTGTCACGTGGCGAGTGGGCGTCGACGACAGAACTGGTTGCCTAGTTTTGAAGCGGAGGTCTTAGTTGGTTGCTAAGCCCCCTTTGATGCGTTTATTGATTTACATACAAGTAACGGTGTTTAATATTTTAATAGTTTTAGTTTCTAAAAATCCATTCGTGTTTTCTTCAGCTGAGAATCCAGGGGCCTCATTTAAGAATGACTTGGCTGTGGTTTTGGTGCACGATCATTGGTCACAGGTGAACAGTGTCTTTACGTAGCTGGCTGTAGATGTTGAGTGGCTAAATGGCTCCAGTATTCAAATATTTAAACCCAATGTCATCCAATATTATTGTTTAGCGCACATGGTTTCGTACTTTGGAATACAATTTCAAGACAGAGCTTAGCTTGAATTTGCCTATGTAGATTGGGTTTTGTCAGACAGTTTATTGATCAATTAAGGTTGTTCAATGTGTATACTTTCCAACAATAATAAATAAATAAAAACTGATTTAACCTACCTTTTATTATTTGTGTGCTCTTGTGTGGTAAGCACTTTGACTCTAACTTTTATAGAATTGCTTTATCTTTAAAATAGTTTTGAGGTCATCTTGTCATTTATGCCTTGTTTTTTTTTGTTGGTGTTTTTGAAGAGTGCTTCACAAATACATGTCATACATTTTCATTTTAATAGTAATGCTAATGTTGTTTTATTATGTTATCCAGAATAGGTTGCAATAGTACATTTGGCTAAACGGCATGATCTTGAACAGAAGCTAGCTCGCTAGGCAAATGATGATGTGGCAGTTACAAGACGTACGTTTTGTGGAGAAATGTCAGGTGATTCCACTGATATATCAAATATTTGGTGGAACTGCAGGCAAAGGAAGAAGAATCTGTGCCATTTTTCCTCTTTAGATAAAGAGCCTGTCATAAGTCTGTCCTCATTCTACAGCTGAAACCTGTCGGACAGGTTCTGGTTCAGCAGTTTCCTTCAGCACGTGAAAGGCTTCTTTTGACTCTAGATACTGTCGTGAGAAAATCAGAGCTGGTGTAGTTTGTATCGATCAATAATGCCCTCAATTCTGCTTTCACAGTCGACAGGTTGTGTGAATCGCGAGGATTATACGACTCAACAAATCTACAAAGCCCTTTTCTTTCTCCCCACATCGTTTCTCCTGTTTACACTCTGTTGATTTGTGTTGGTTTTCCACATGTCATCCTAGAATCTTTATTGTGTCAGTTCATGAGGGCAAAATGAGTCCTGTTCAGATCAGAAACATGCAAAGCGCTTCTGCTGTTAGCTTCTTATGCAGGAGAAGAATCTTTGATTAGTGGAATGCTAATAATGTGCTAGCCATTGGCGTTCTTCAGTTAGAACACTGTATAGGATGCAAACAATGGAGACATTTGAGCTCATCATGTTGACCAGACGGCATATGTTGTGTTTTTATGATGCCAAAAATTGAATGCCCAATCGTATTTCATCAGCATTCATTGACACAACCTCCAGTATCGAGAGTATAGATGACTATGGATTCCCTAGTGGGCAGTGATGTCATCAACCTCCCATACCTGGGTGACGCTTGATCTAATGAGGTGTCACCCTGTAAGGCTACAAGCCTGACAGTCTGGACTCTGCCTTAACAGATACCAGACTGTGGGGTCCATCCACCTCTAGAACAGTGCCTTAACAGATACCAGACTGTGGGGTCCATCCACCTCTAGAACAGTGCCTTAACAGATACCAGACTGTGGGGCCTATTCACCTCTAGAACAGAGCCTTAACAGATACCTGACTGTGGGGCCCATCCACCTCTGGAACAGAGCCTTAATAGATACCACACCACAGAGACCATCTGTGCATTAGAACAGTGCCTTAACAGATACCAGACTGTGGGGCCCATCCATACACGAGAGAAGAGCCTTAACAGATACCAGACCGTGAGGTCCATCCATGCATGAGAACAGAGCCTTAACAGATACCAAACTGTGGGGCACGTCCATTTACTAATACAGTGCTTTAACCAGTACCAGATAATTTGGCCCATACACGCACTAGAATAATGTCTGAACAGAACTAAAAGAGCCTCTATAAAAGAGTGGCTAATTTATTGGGGGGGGTTTTGCAGTGAAGAACCGGAAAAGAGATGGGAGGACTCTCAACAATACATGTGACATGTACATTTTAGTTCTTTAAACCACAAAAATAACAATAAAAGAAACTCTTGGTTGCTCTTAAATTGAAGTGAACAACAAAAGTTGTTTCAATAATGGTCTATTGTGAACCGGTCACAAGAAACACGCAAGGCGAGTATTTATAATAGTCAGTTTGGATGCTGCAAGGTACATGTTGCTTGTGCCAACTGCAGCTTGTTGTTAGCTTGGTAAAAGTTTGCCCGTTGCCTTGGTGATGATGGCCTCCTGGTGAACGTAAGGAGTTTCGCATCTTGGTGCTCTTTCTCTGAACCTGTATTACAATGCTGTCCCATAAATATGTACCTACACTGTTTTTTTCTGGATTGGGGGGGGGGGGGGGTTAATTTAACCACGGATTCTTTCATCCTGGTCCTGGAGAGCCACAGGTTTTTGTAATTATGTGAAAGACTAAATGTAAATTACCGGAAACATATGCAATTTTCAGTATGGATGTGTGTATCCAGTGTGAATCGAGTACCAAAATTGACTGCATTTCCTTGATTGCTCCGATCCATATTACAGAAATGAAAAGGATACAAAATGAAAAAATAATATGCATGAATTTAAGTGGTACTGAGCTGGAAAGGTGGCGGCATGGATGGTGCAGTGGGTAGCACTGCCGCCTCATAGCAAGGAGGTCCTGGGTTCGAATCCCCGTCGGCAAGGATCTGACCTTAATATTAGTGCTAATAATTATTAATTAAAACTCAGTGGTAACAATTAAGTGCTGTTCCTAGGGAGGTAACATTCCAGGTGAACTTTGAGTTTCAGGAGAATTTGTTCCCACATTGTGTCTTACCTTCATATTACTTGGTATTCTGCCTGTATCTTCAAAAGATAATTTGAAGTGATGACGTCATTGGGATATAATACCTATTTTCTACACTGGAGAGGTGTTATACACAGGTGAGGTGACATCATTCTTTGGCGTGTGGCTTTGGACATTTTCTTGTTGTTGTGAGCTGAAGTCTAAAGTATGTGACACCCAGAGAGATGGATTATTCTTAAGATGAGAACCAACATAATATTTTTTGGCTGGAGAACTGGTGCATAGAAGCTTCAGGGCCACCCATTGGCCAGCCAGCCTGTTTCTCACCATGAGTCAAAATTCTCATTGGCATGTATGCACTTTTTTTCCGATTATTACACATGTATTCTGTAATGGGTGGTTAGCACGGTAGCACAGTGGGTATCAAGAAGGCCCCTGGCTCAAATCCTGTTATTCCAGGTGTCCTCCTGCAGTTCAAACACATGCAGGTTAGGCTTGTTGGAGAGTCTGTGTGAGTGTGTGAGTGAACAGTGTGTGTGTTCTGCGATTTATTGGTGACATTGGAGTTGACATTAAACCATGAATGTGAGGTTAAATAATGAGAGACTAACCCCTTTAATTTGAGGGTATTTAATAATAATAATAATAATACATTTTATTTAAAGCGCCTTTCATGTCACCCAAGGACACTGTGCAGTAGTGGCAAGTGGCAGTCATAAAACAACATATAGGGACTGACACCGTACACTTATTAAAAGACACTGTACCAAAATGATCCATATCGGGCCAGGAATCACATCCTTTTATACATAGCGCCCCCATTTTAGGGGATCAAAAGTAATTGGACAATTGGCTTTTCAGCTGTATCTGAATAGTCTGGTGTGTTCAATCACTTCTATAGTGCTGGTATAAAAAAGCTTTCAGTATCTAGTCTTGATTCTCGGCTTTTAATTTCCTTTGGAGTGTTATTGGCTTTTGTCCACACAAGGCCCAGAGTTGTACCAATGACAGTCAAGGAACCCATTATGAGGCTGAGAAACAGTCGGAGGCATAGGCCAAACAATAGGCTTGCCAAAACAAACTGGTTGGAACATCATTTCGAAGAAAGGGAGCACTGATGAGCTCAGTATTTGCAAAGGGGCTGGTACCAACTGTCCAAATACATACGGGCTGCACTGTCACGTCAGACTGCACTGTTAGCTAAGTAAGGTGGCAATATGGGCAGTTGTTTCTGTTAAATGAAGGAGCGGAGTGTTACTGTATGTCCTTGAGAGCCAGAACCAGGCAGTTGGTGTTGAACTAAGCTGATAAGGACAGGTAATAAACAGGAGGGCTGAATCCCTTGCTGACCACGGCTGCTGTAGCTGCATTAGTCAGACACAGAGAAGTATGATTTCAAAGCAGACCACCGCTTTGCTTCGACGTAAGGATGACGAGGTAAGAGCTGCTAAACAACATCTATAACAAGGATAGAACCATTAAACATCTTTACCAGGAGTAGCAACATTCAGTCTCTATTTGGAAGAAAGAGACCTTCATCTAGACCCCTCCTTGGTGGGGCTTGCTGCTGTGCAGTTGAGCTGGGCAATTAGCCCAAACTGTTGAGGAAATATTCAGTATAAGGACGGTATGTGAGTGTTTAGCCTAAATGCTACATGCTTTTTGTGATCTGTGGGTGAAGGATATTTGCAGCATATTGGAACAGGTGTTTCCTCAGTGGTGGCAGAATAGGGAACAGTCAGTGTCAGAGTAACTCTGTTGTTGTGTGAATGAGTCTTGTGAGTGAAGTGTGCGCACTGCTTTGGTTCACTTGGAAGTCAAAGCTACAGATGAGTGTTGACTGAATACAGTCCAGTGTATGATGCCGGTCCCAGAACACCGGGTCTTTATGCCATTCTCCTCTTCAGCAGTTCAGGGGATATCCTTCACAATAATAAGTGGACATTTGGGTTTTGTGATATGGAAAGGCATGGTGATGATGATGGTGATGATGATGATGATGATGATGATGATCATCATGATCATGATGATGAGATGACATCATTGATGTTATGAGGGATTTGGGATGCACCACGGCTATGCTCACAGTGATGACTGTGCATTCTCTCTCCCTGCTCTCTGACTGTCCTGATTATATTGCCTACACATGAGCAAAGAACAGTATATCCACTTAGTTCCTGTGGATTACTTAAAATATGTGTTCGCTTGTTTGTATTTCATACACAATATAGGTGACTCACCTTGTTGTGTGATTTAAAGCTCTGTGCCACCCTTGAAAGAACTGGGGGGTTTTCTGGAGTGGTTTTTGTTGTTTTGATATTGGAATTGTGGGTCTTGGTGCATGTCTGTGTCCATGCGATGGTGAGTGTGAACAGCCATCCCGTCAGAGGAAGGTCAGACAGTAACAGGGAGTATGTGAATCGCCGAACCAGCCCCCCCCATAAGCACAGCAGGAAAGTGTGTCACACAACGGTCACTAGGAAATCCAATTCAAACCTGAGAACAGGTTTGTCCACTGCCAACCGAGTCCACAAGCTTTCAGTTCAGGAAGTGGACCTGGTGACATTTAGCAGTGAGCACAGGGCTGGCCATTATAATGCTGCCAAAAAAATGAACAAAATGAGGGACCAATCATGAAAGGGTGCTGGCTCTGTGGCTCTGACTGGCTGATCTGGGATAGAGATCTCGCTGAAATTGTAGAGAGGAGTATCTGATCTGTGCCTAACCCCCCTGGGTCTGTGAAGTGCTGGCCTCCTTTGTTACTAAAAAATCTCTCTGTGCGTACACCTCACACGGCAGGTGGGGGTGTGCATGCCACCACACGACTCCACCCTTCACACAAACAGGCAGCGCGGCGTTTCACGGGCGGGGATTCCGTTTGCGCACATTCACCGCTCCTCGCCGCACCAGTCCGTCCGGTTCGGGCCGGCAGCCAGCGGCATCCTGTCCCGCCTGTAACACTATCGCCCCCCCCAAACAAAAAACACGTCCTCACTTTTCATTTCAACTACAAACGGGTAGAGTGTAACCGCGCTCCCACACCTTGCCGCCCATTAGCCCAGATAACAAAGCCCTGCGCTGCTTCCGTTTGTTTGGCCAGTGGTCCGTACGCGCACTGCTCTGAATGTCACGGGGTCTGAAGCAGAAGTGTATCAGAAAGAGGGCTGAAGGGTGTACGAGGAGAACAAACTATTCCAGGCACAGTCCCCTGTGAAGACTGCAAGGGCTTGGCAGGCAGCTTTGCCCTTGTGGATGTACCTCTCTCAGGTGCACCATTGTTTTGGCTGAAACTAAGCTGCTAACCGAGTTTTTATAGGACTTAAAAATAAACAGAGCTAACCCCTCCTCCATACTTTGTAGTCCAATTGGTGCTTTTTATTTCTCTCAGATAAGCCAGTCAGAGAAGTGACCTATTAAATAAACAGAGCCATTACTTAATCTCGCTTTAATCTTTCTGTTGTGCTTAGATGATTGTTCCTCTCAGAGGTGCAATTTGCTAAGTGAAGTCTGGAATTCTACCTGTAAGGGTGTCTTACTTAAATGCACGGGCCACACCCAAAACTGCAAAGAAACCTTTTCACCATTCATAGTTTTACATGTAAGGTGAGCACATCCCAGAACATCCAGCCTCTAATGACGTAGCTGGTACGCTCCTTGTGTCTTTTTTTTTCTCTTCTTCTTCTTCAAACGTAGGGCTGGGTGTAAGATGGCGTAGCCTTAGTTTCCAGCATGTTTGCAGGTGTTTGCACTGCTTTTTTTCCCCTCCGTGTGTTGTTATTTTTTATCAGAGCTGCGGTCAGCACTCTGTTGAGAAACATTGAAACAACTTTATTGTGTGTGGCTGAGCGCTCTGTAGAACAGT